>NC_136910.1:15833619-16098619 GCF_949606895.1 Notothenia rossii
TGACTTTTCCTAGCCCCCTGTCTGCTAAAAAACACTGACTTTCACACAGTGGTTTCCTGATATGTGTTTGCAGTGTATGTCAAGCTCAGTTAAGATGTATAGACTGTGTTTCAAGAGATCAACAGTTGGTTGCTATTTATCAACATATCAAGGGATTTGTTACTTTCCATCTTTAAATGTCAAGGCTCATTATAGACCAGATTTAAGTCACACAAATATCAGATTGTACATTAAATCAAAACACCACACAACCAATTGAAATGAAAAAGTCCCTTGCAAACACACACATTCACTCTATAGTTTGTGAATGTATCTGGTTCAACCCCCCCTTCCTTACACTGGACATGTGAAGAGTCATCCAATGTCCATGTGAAAGCAGTAATGCCATAATTGGCCTGATCCTATTGAGTTAATCAGGATCCCTGCAGCACTCACAGCATGCCTCGCCTCTTGATCTCAGGTTTGTGCGACTCAAGGTTGGGACAATTCAACATTGTTATTTCACTATCAAATAACATTTCTAAAATTCTTTATTCCTTTTTACAATTCTCATTCTACACAGACTCACAAAGCCAAGAAAAAAAATGGAAAAAACTTTACAGGGATTTCAATAAAAGATTTAGCTTAATTACATTATTTAAAAAAGTTAAATATATTTCATCATTTCTACACTATGTACAAACACAGCAACCCAGGTTGTTGGAATTTACATAAATGTGTCTTAATATACAGATACTGAATGCACAAGGGACACACCAAAGAGGGTCTGAGATTATAGAGCAGGGGTCAGGAGCCAAGATTTAGCTGCCAATTTCAGTCGCCCTCCACAGGTTTGGAGTTGGCCCTGCCTCTCTACAGGGCTCACATCCCAGTTCCCATGACTCACTAATCGACCATGCGCCGCAACATTCATGCATTATTCATACCGATTCATTCAATTGATAATTTTACTCCATCTCAGGAGCTTATCCAGTCTTCGTTTGGGACAAAGTCGGACTGGAGTATAAAAAGAGCTGAGTGGATATCATTTGTTACCATTATGAGCTACAAGCCAACGTCTAGAAGTCAATCAAAAATAAAATATCTTTTGGGCTGTTAAATACCTTCCATCCTTCCATGAGAGGGGGGGTTGCATAGCAACCACCATCCCCGCCAAACTATCCGACAACATTACAATATTTTACTCGTGATTGCAAAGCATCTGATATTTATCAATACATATCACATTTACTTATTTTTTTGTAAAGATCCAAACCCCACGGAGCCAACATTTCTTTAAAAGAATGCTGAAAGCAGGGCTGGAGCCTCAGATGGATTTGATTGGTTGGGGAAAAAACAAAATGTAAAATTACAACATTACTCACCCTACACATTACCTCTCTCTCTATGTATGAATATATAATTATTTACGCAAGGATTCCATTTGAAAGGGGTCCACTTTGAAAGGAGTTCATAGCTGAGTATGTTTGTGTGTGGTAGTGTCGACATAATGAATGTTGGTAGAAAAACGCTTAGATCTAATTTGTCCCCTTCCTCTCCTCTTTAGGTGGGAGTTGTGTCAGTTTTTGCAGGAGGGGTTAGCTCAGCTCACCGTGGCCACCCCTGCCTCGGCCTCCTCCTCCACCTTGCCACCTTTGCTCATTGCCTTCATGTTGGTCATGATGTCGGTGAACGTCTCCCCCACTGTCTTCTCCAGGATCCACCCCTCGCTCTCGCTCTCTGGGTCCTCAGGGTTCACCAGGCTGGACAGAGAGCTGTTGATGTACTGCAGGCCGATGGTCACAGCAATCTGAAACAGTGAGAAATACATATCAGAACACCTGAACACTAGGAAATCACAGATTCTTCTGATGAGGACAATCTCAACATGTTTAAAGGTGTTGTAATCATACGATAAGTAAAAATAGAATATTGTGGCAACCACAAGATCCTATCAACTGCTTGCTGTCAAGGGACCAGAGGAATAAAAACGCATCGGTGAAAAAATACTACATTATAAATTATAATTAGAGTTGCATATTTTGAAGATTGATCAAACCTTTGGATCACTTTTACGCAAATATGCCAACATTGTTCCAGTAAATAAAAATGGAGAACATAATCATCAGATTACAGTTGCAGGCCTTTTAGATTACAATCAAAATATCTGGAAACATTTTTGTTGTATTAGTGCAGTGTGAGTGACATAGTAAAAGAAGGTATATAGTTGGATTTATATTGTGTTCTAAATATGTTATATTGGTACATTTTGAAAGAAAATTACATTGCATAAATAAGATCCCTCAATGTATAGACGACATTAACAATATAATAAAGACAACTGAGGCTTTGAGTTGTATATTTAATGTATGTGTTAAACATTTTCTAAAGCTAGATATTGATGTATTTTATGTGAATATGTTTCTGTGCATGTGTGTTATGTAAGTGTGGTTTGTATGAGTGATCGGTGAGAGGGAAATGCATGAAGAAGTAGAACAAATAAATGTGAAAGTTCGTTTTTTCTTTCTTTTTTTATCACTAATTATTTAGCATACATTTTACAGTTTGTATCACTATTTTGTTCCTTTACCCTAATTTTCTATGTTCTATTTGTCAAATTATGAAAAATAAGGTGTTTACAGCCTGAGGTCAAGTCTATCATTAGAAACGTTAAGTAGTCATTTAAGACCGTGACTTCAGGTCAGATTGAGAGCTAAAGCTGCAGGAAGTGTGTCTGTCCTTGTCACCTCCCATAGATTAACACATCGCTCCATCTCTGAGCACACTATGTGTGTCAGTATGGAGACTCTTGCATAACATCTCTTAAATCTGAGATTCTTCCAACTGTGAGTCTGATCAGCTTCCAGGGGGTCGCCTACATCTAGAGCAAGAGCTTGTTTGCTGGACAGACAGAGATGTCGTTGAGTTGATACAGGGACTCACTGACTATCACTGTATCAATGTTTATCACTTTTAACTGCAGTGGAGTTAAGATTATTGGACCTCGACAACAACAACCACAACAACAACAATCGAGGTTGATAGAGGATGTTCCGGCCGTAGGACAGCTGTAGGATTAACATTTAGGTAAAGAGTAGGAGGTGAGATGCTGTAGGTAAGCTGCATGTGCGTACATGCCAAAGGTGGTGCAGGGTAACCTAACAGAACGTAAAGAGGATAGACTCTTTATGGACGATGCAGTAACAGATGATAGCAGAGGCGGAGTTAGGAAAGGAAGGAGGTGATGGATGACAGATGTGCCAACTGGG
Organism: Notothenia rossii; assembly: GCF_949606895.1. NCBI lineage: Eukaryota > Metazoa > Chordata > Actinopteri > Perciformes > Nototheniidae > Notothenia > Notothenia rossii. The sequence continues at coordinate 15,836,868 of NC_136910.1, forward strand.
CCAAGGCTAAGCATGTTTAAGCACAAGATCTTCATCTCACGCCATACTACTAGTCCTCATTTGACTCCTGAGCTATTTTATTCTGCTCCCACTGAATTGTTTGGCAAAAAGATACATCATATTTAATCATCAATAAATTGACCCCCTTACTTTACATGGATGTTTGAGTCTTTATCTCTTATAAAATCAAAAAGTACTGATACAAAGTAACTTTGTGTCACCTGTGTCACCTGTGAACGTTTACATGTTTAATGTGGAATTGTTGCTGCTTGTGGGAGTTTGAGGGAAAATACCAACTGCCATTCTTAACAACCGTAAGGTACCTGTTGGTGTTTTCATCAATGAGCCCTGTTACATCTTGGCCAATGAGACAAAGATGGTTTAATGCTATAAAAATGTACTTGGACAACTTGACCCAAATGTGACAATAATGCTTTATCAAGAATCAATTTTACAAGGGAAAAAGTTCAAGATGGAAGACTCACAAGTGGGTTTGGCAAATCCATGTCTGGTTAATTTCTCTACCTTCATTGAATTTCAGATTGTTAGTGAGAAAGTCCTTGTGATAGCTAAGTGATAGTGTAGGTTTTCGGGACTTAAAATTATAGAATACAAAACAGACTGTACACAATTATAATTTTCTTGCGTGAATATTTGTGTTGTGTGCATCACTGGCCCTGACCTCAAGCATGGTGACCAATAAGACCAGGGCTCCGATGGTGTTCATCAAGCCTCCGTAGTAGGACACCATGGCTTCACGGCAGCCGCGCTTCCATACGTTGAGTTCCTCCGTGTAGTGGTCGTAGCTGTAGTGGGCAGTGTTGTTGGTCATCTGGCCCTGAATGCAGGGTCTGGGGGAGCTGGGGTTACAGCAGCTGAACGGGACTCCATCCATCAGATACTGGCCGTCCACATTGCTCCCAATGCGGCTAAGAGGATAAGGCAAAGTTCCACGTTAGTGTCTCATTAAGATTGGCGGGAGGTGAAAGGGATTAAAGATCAGGAACTGTATTGACGTATGTGTGAAATAGTTAATTGCATTTTTACTAGCTATGAGTATAGGGCATTAGATGTTTTCAGTTGGGTTGTAGTGTATCCCTTGAATCTTTAAAAAAAGACCAAATTGCTGTTGGTCAGCTATACAGGCATTGATCAAACTCTGACCTTAATCAAGACTATTTATTTCAATTACTGAATAATCTAATTAAAACAAATCTAATGAGTATAAGGTATTTAAGGCAATCGTAACAATGCTATGCATTACTCCAAACCCAACATTCTTGCCAATTAATTGTAACATCTCTGTTAAAGAGGATAAGCATCAAACTTTAAACCATCACAAAATTAGTATGATTGCCAAGTTTATTAAATGGTTTGTATTGCTTCAATTGTGTTAATTGTATATTATTCCCTTATTCTTTTATTGTGTTAAACAACATTGTCACTGGTGTACAAGACTCATTTTCATTTACTGTAAATTGGTTTGCAGTAAATGACTGAATTAAAACCATTAATGTTTATTGATAAAATGTCTCAAATTGTGTTTAAAGGGCCTTACACAGATCTTGCTAACTGTTATTGATGGTAGTAGGTCAATGGAAAGACGGGTAGGATTGGATCACTAAGACATGAGATAGTCAGAAATGGATCAGTGGTGTTTAGAAACATCAACAAGCCAAAAATAACGCCCCAGATAAGACTTTGGGCATTACTACAGAACACACAGTACTTACAACCCTATGGATAGGGATCAGTTCTGGATACTAGTCACGGCACTATTAAGTAGAAGAACACAGGAAGAGCACAGACCTCTGTCAAGGCCAAATGCACTTGCTTAGAATGTTAACACAAGTGAATAATAATTTGTAGACGCCCTATGATTCGAATCCGCTTCAACATAAAATGAGTTACTTCTTGGCCCATGTTACACTGTTCTTCAAAGTTTAATGAGAAATCAGGCCAGTAAGTAATCCTATTGACAAACAATCCAACCAGAAAAATGTTTACCAACTCCACATAGGTAATTGAATAAATGGCTGAACTGATATTGGAGGGTGTTAAGGATTGGACTTGGTTCAAAAGAAAATACTCTTCGAAAATAAAAAATAAGCAATTTTTGAGAAATATTTGACAAGAATACTGTCTTATAATTATTTAATCTCTATTTAGCCGAGAATGTCCCAGTGAGACAATATCTCTTCTTCTAGGCAGTCCTAGACAGTGCTTATACTGATCATAGAAGCTACACATTGTTGTATTGCGCAGTGCTGCCCCTGGAGTGTTGCCAGGTCCTCTGATGATTGAACAGGACTCTGATTCCTGAAGGACGTGGAATCTGTAATCCTTAAGATTAAACACTATGTGCCAGTGCTCAAAATTGTTCCCTGTACAATACTCCTCGCCAATCCTATCTGGTACTTCAATCAATGTAGATATGAACATTTTGTCAGAAAGAGGCCACATATCACGGGAGTGGAACAAGGTCCTGTTAATCCCGCTCATGCCTTTTTGACCTGTGAATCTTTTTCTGTCCCTAATCACCTCCTCAAGTCCCTCCTTCTCACCGTTATCCAGAAAACTGCCTAGTAACCTCTTCCACCCTCACGGCTCCCAATGCCATGTCCTTGCTGTCATCATTTCGTTATTCTCAGTGGACGAAAGGGAATAATGTACCTGCTTTGACCTTCACCTGAAATCCACTTATACCAACCCCTAAAGGACCCGACCACCCCATGGAGGTCGGTGAAAGGGTCCTTTAGACACACTGAGATAGTACATGCAGCTTAAATGTCAACCTCTTTAAGCCTTTTTCCTGTCACCTAAAATAGGAATATCTAACATTTAATCTCAAATTCTTAAAGGGTATGATGCAGGATTTAGTTATGAATTCGCGTTTCACAGTATTGGCAATAATATGTTTAAAATGTGGGTATGCCTGGCCAATAAAGCCCCTTTGCATTGTATTGTAAAAATGAATTTGCATCACTTACTCTTTGACTTCCTTTGCGCTGAAATCCAGGTAGCGGTTGCTTACCCACTGAATCTCAAACCAATCTCTGTAGTGGTTGTTTCCGCAGCATCTGAATTCCATCTGCATCAGGTCCAGGGTCCTCTTCATGTAGCATCGTCCTGGTGTGTCCGTGTCCTTGTAGAACTTCATGCCGCTCTTCAGCCCCTCAGCGAGGGTGAACTGCAGCGGGATCCTCATCACAAAACACAGCAGGGCTGTGACAAACAACAGGCCGTTGAACCCCACGCAGAACATCAAGAAGGGCTTCAACATGGGCTTCCATTTTATAAACTTGGAAGGGTCCAGGGAGTCGTAGCAAACTTTGCCTCCAAAAGCGTTGACGCCACAGGCTATTAAACCCATTAATATAAGAACGTTGGGTAGCAAGTGGCTCTCGTTGTTGTCCATAAGTTCTGAGCGCTTTCGCAGCTCGATCTTAAAGAACAGCCCCATGCTGAAGACCAGCACGCCGGCCATTACGGCGAACCAGTACAGGAACCATATTGTCTGAGCGAGCTTTACTCGCTTCTTCATGTCAAACTTTACCAACATCAAAGCCATTGCTGAAGCTGTAATGTGTCCTCACCCAGTAAAGAAAATACTCAAAGTTACGATCTAGAACAGCAGGAGCTCCAAGGTGTTGTTGAACACGCCAACCTGCAGTTCCTGTTTCCAGGTCCCTTTGCTATCAGGGTCTCCTCTGGCTGGTCTAAAGGCAAAATAGGAATCAGCTCAGCCTGTAATCCATCACACAGAAAAACAGCAGAGATGAAGAAGGAGAAACCGGGAGCAGCGTAGTAAAGTTATTTCTTAAAAGCTATCTCCTCTCCCATTGTGACAGAAACATCCACTTTCACCAGGCTATTTCCCCCCAATTTTTACCGTTTTTTCCTCCCCAACACGCAGGTGATGTTAATCGTGATGTGGCGTTCTCCTGGAAAGGTGGAGGATTGCCTAAGATCCTAATGATTAAACTCAAAGTTTCAGTACGTCATTCTAAGCCTCTGTAAGCAGCCTAACCAATTTGCAGAAATCCCTGCATACAAGATGAGCCTGGTCGTAAACTTTTGCCAAGGGCCATAATTGGTTTGAGCGTTCACGTGGTCATGGGTGCCTAGATCGAACACACCGTGGAATTGTAATGGCATCAGATGAAGCCGGACAAAGACCGTGGACATGAAAGTGGAATTAATAATGGAACATGTTCATTCACTGTTTGCTGGCATTCAACACAAGCCGGATGTCTTCCCAGTGGAGCAAATACATCACTCGCCCTAGTAACCCATTCACAGAAAGAACGAAAAAACTGAGACATTTGATGGATAAAAGTTAAACCCATCAAAAGATCACACATCAATAAACATGCACATAAGATTGTTGTAGAAAACATCATTTCACAAGCCAATAAGTCTTTTTAAGTGCTCTCAATTACCTTATGGTCTAATTGTCACTTATTATCTTGGCAATGAGATTAACACTCTGTTTGGCACAAACTCAAGTCAGATGCTCATGTTGACAAAAGCCGCGCCTTTAGCTGAACGGCCTCTCTGACTCCTTCATACTGTACTCCACCCCATTGCTTATTGCACAAGCTGAATTGTTTTTGTTGCTGCAAAATTCCGTTATAAGTATTGATGGCAAAGCTGCCTCTCTAATTCGATTTTTATTCCAGGCCTTATCTGTATTTTTAACTGTTTTTATAACTACATTTATGGTTATTAAAATAATGCTGTTTTTCCTGTCTTCAATTAATCAAGATTACAATGAAGAAGTTTCCCTTTGTATTAAACATGCTATGCAAATTTGAAACCAAACTTTCCACTTTCTTTTTCCTCTCAACGCTACAACAATGGGCCAAATTCAACCCACAGCCCCTTTGCAATTTCATAATGTCACCTTCCTGTCTTGTTTTGTCTCGTCTTAGTCTGTCTTTGTATTATCATCTTTTAATTTCAGAATTATTTTTGATGTATCTTATACAGATGTGGATTTTAAGTGAACCGTAACAAGTCCTGCTCTTAAGCATGTAATTAATCATGTAAACTATAATGAAGAAATATGACGATAAGTGTTGTAAAAAAATATAGGATTTGTGAATTATTATTTATTTACAATTATTAGTTTTATTTTTCAATATCGTCCTTCTGTATCTGTTTGTGTAGTGTTCCCAAATGTTGCCACAGAAGATGGACAGACAGAAATATGGACTATTTCTATACACTGATGTATGCTGTACTGTATGTACATCAACTTTTGTACTCTTTGTCGTGCTTAAATTGTACAAAATGCATTGTGATCTACTTCATAATATGTGTGTTTCTTTGTAAGAGGGCTATGGTATCATTAGGAAACACCAGAAACAAACAAACATGTAGAGCAGGAATATGATTTATTTTTGTTTCATTTCAATGGCAGTTACTTTTCAAGAGTACAGACAAGATATTGTTGCAAGTTGTAGATCAGAGCCATTGCCATTCAAGGTTGATGGTCACCAGCAGCATTAATGCACAGCATTTTAACATGGGGCTCATTCCAGGCCTTCTTCACCCTTTTCCCCCTTAAATAATAAAAATGTAAATGGATTTTGTACCATTGAGTGCTTTTAAGTTAATTCTTTGCGTGAGGGTTTGAGTGGTTTTAAATCTTTTGAATGAATATTGGATGTTACTGTAGATGTATTACACAATAGGTTTAAGGTTTGTATCATTATTAAAATGACAAGGAAACAGAACAGTATTCTACATTTGAATGTGCTTTGTCATTATGTAAATTCTTGGACAATGGTTTCTCCGTTAACAGAATGTTTTTCCCTCCACGACAACAACTTTCATATTGGAATTTCTATTCGCGACAGAATATTATTTTTGACAAAGAAATTGTGCCTTTTATAATGACTACAGTGAAATCTGTAAGAACGTATCAGCAGGAGGCTCCTTTTTAAAAAATCTTCCTGAAAGATTTCCTGGAAATTCTAGCCTGACTTTTAGGACAGATATCAATATTAGGTGCTATATAAATAAAGTTATTATTATTATTATTTGAGTAAATGAACAACAATTAACAAGAAAATTAATCAATTAATGATTAGTCAGCAGCACAGGAGTTTACTCTACAAAGACTTTGACACAATATTAATTATTAGCCTCTCAGTAATTCTTTGGGTAGAGATCTCTTTTCAACAATGCGACCACGATAGTTACTAATCTGAACATTGTAATAGTAATAGTTTTATCATGTTTCTTGTTAGTCATTGGCTGACAAATCCAGCATTCCAAATGAAAGACTATTTACTACAAGGTATATTGGCTGGGATCTACCAAAAAAAGTGCAAACCACCTGAATAGGCTCGAATGAGCTCGTACTGCATGGGAAACAAAATGTTTTTAATAGGCATCAAATCTAAGGATGAAGAGTCGAGCATTCTCTTTATGAAGACACATTTAAACGCTATTTTTTAGCATTTTGTTTTTCAGTCTTTTTCACAAGTGTAAGCTAAAGCATGAATGTCTTTTAAAACATTTTTTATTTTTGTATTAACTGACAACCAACTGAAAACCTTCATGCAACTGTGAAATAACCCAGACAAGATGCATTGTGTATTTGTGCTGAAAATTAAACATTTGATTGTTTGACATGTTACTTTAACAAGTTAAGGCCTTTACAATCTAGAGTTCCCAGTTGGTTTTCCTGTCTGCTTCTGGGATGACAGTCCAGTTAGGGGAAGGCGTTCCTGCAGCGAGCCAGTTGAAGTCATCCACCTGGCTCCAGTTGTTTCGATCCCGGTCCAATCCAGACACAATGAAGTCCTCATCAAGGGTGGGATAAGAAAATGTAAACGGGGCAAAGCCAACCCCACGACAGTCCTCTACGATGGCTCGGCTGGTGATGTGCAGATACACCTGTGTGTCTGTGGTGTTGTGGGTCCGCAGCTGCTGACAAGGGATGGCCAGAGTGCTGTTCTTACAGTGATCAACAAATACTGAACTTGACACGGGACCACAGAGGATCTCACAGTTGTCAATGTGAGTCATGTGCAGCGTGCTAGGAGACCCAAACAGACGCACTTTACAGTTAGTCAGGTGAGTCAACAGCACGTCTTGTTTATGGATCTCCTCTGCTGTCTTTATCACACACACATTTTCCATGTTGGAGAAGCAGCACTGCACAGACTCTGCAGGAGCTACATCCACCTTGGTGCTATCAGCAACTGTAGGTGTGTCTGTCACTGGGGGTGCAGAGACCTTATCTGTTGCTTTACTGCGAGCTCGAAAGGCAAACTTCTTCTTGGGCAGAGCCTCCTCTCTGATGTCAGCTGAGGAGGTGAGGAGTTTCTTCAGAGCATCTTGGGCTCTTCTCAGCTCGTACTGCGTGAGAAACAACATGCTGTCGTTCAGAAACTTCTGCAGCTGCAGCGTTTTGACCGTCGCCTCCTCCAGTGTTTGGGTCACCACCGCACGGTCCGCTCCGGAACAGCTGGACAGCAGTTCCTCGATGGAGGCCCGCTCTGCGTTGAAAGTACTGCAGAAATACTCGCTCTTTTCCTCGGCGACAGACCGGCTCTCTTGAGCTTCCTTCTTCCGCTCGGCATCCTTTGTCCTCGCCTGGTGCCGCCTCTGAAGCCGCTCTTGTATCTTGTCTGCACCACTTTCGCCGGTAACCTGCGTTTCCTGGCTATGTTCAGCCATTGCTTCCATGTTGTTGCAATGTCAGTTGTTGCGGAAGTGACAACAGAATTTTCTTCTTCATGACTTTCGCGGAACAATAATGGAGCTTACCGCCACCTGCTGTATGGGACTTGTCACGGCGGCAAGTGATCTGGACCATGATAATAACAACTTTATTTACTTTTTATTATATATTATATGTACCTTTTATTTATAGCAATAATAAAATAATTAATAATTTTTTCTGTGTTTTGTTTATTTTCTTTACCAATTTACTTACTATTATTATCACTTATAAATAGTGCTTTTGGGTTTATACATGATGCATGTACGTTACAGCATGTTCTTTGTGTTGTTTTACTTATGTTGTACGACAAGTAGAGTTTGTATTATGGAAACCAGACAGAGAAATTGAAGTTAAAAGATAAAATGTAGGATACTGTAAGTGCAAAAACGCACACAAATATTTACCCAATAGAATAGAATATGATAAAAATGTCAATAAATAAGAATTCATTAAAATGTCAATAAATAAGAATTCATTTAAATGCCTTTATCTGAATAAAATAAAAATAGTAGGCCCCTATCTATGAATGTAAAAAGGTTCACAGTATGAAGTTGACTTTTTATTTAAGTTATATTTTCAAAGTTTATTATGTGTAGATTAGTAGGTAGGTCTTACTAAGAAACATTTCCCCCCAAAGTAATATCGTCATACCTGAGCAACGTTAAGGTGTGGCACACACACGAGAGGCCCGCCCTCTACCGTTGGTAATGATTAAGTCTAAGAAAATGTATCCGCTATTCATTATGGCATTGATGCATGTTATTATAATTAATGTAAATATATAAATATGTCTATAAATTATTTGTTGTTATTTTTTCCATAAAATTCCTATTCAAATTTCTGATAGTCGTAAACACTGCTGAGGATGATTTTTGGTTGCCTTGTTCTGTGCACTACCCCAACAACCCGTGCGGTGATGGCGAGGAAACCCCGTTGACAAGGCACTGCTTTTTCATGACGGTGAGTTTCCCTTTGAGTGTATTATAATTTTGTGATAAAAATTTCAAGGAAAAAACACACACAACCTCCTTCCTCCCTTCCTTCAGGGAGGGAAGAGAGTTTGAGCGGAGAGAAAAATCTATCTGAGACAGAACAGGGACAGTGAGAAAAATATATGAGTGGGAGAGGGAGAAGGAGGAGGAGGAGAAGGAGGGGGGGAGCAAATTAAAAGTTGCCAAATGGAGATATTGGGTTTCAAGAGGAGTGAGACAGGAGTAAAGGGTTTGCCTCTTTGAGTCGTCTTTATGTTGTGCTAATCGGGATAAATGTTTACGGCTTTACACGGTTTAGTCCTCTAGCATTTTCGACGAATCCACCCGACGTTTTCAAAACAGGCGTCGTCGACACCGCGGCTAGCTAGCCAGACCAGGCCGGTGTTAGTTGTTAAAATGTTACGGAGCGTCCTGTCCGCAGAGCTACCCGACCAGAACAAGGGCTGCTACAGAATCCCCCGGTTGAAACGCGTCGGTTCTGTATATCGAGACAAATGTGACGTTTTTCATCCTGGCAGATGAGCCACATTGAGGACAAATGAAAGCCTCCCCAACAGAGAAAGAAAGATCACGTCAGCGACAACCAGCCACAGGCTGGACGACGGGCGTTTTGTGCTGCTTGAATGCGATTATCATCTTGTCGATTCAGTCTATTTTTGGAAATAAAACTCGCAAGCTGTACATTAGCTGGCTTTCTAAACCAACCGCGGTACAAGCAGTAGTAGCAGGACTGCAGCAGGGACTAGCTATGTCTGCGTCGAAGCATTCAAGCTAATGCGGATTTCGGAGACTACGACTTTAAGCCCTCAATTATACAAACTGTACAAAGTATCGGAAAATATAACTTTGTTTTCGACAACTCTGATCAGAATTGCCTACATGTCTGCAAATCCTTTGCTTTTGGGCTACTTAAAACGCATTTTTTAAGTCAGCTTAAGTACTTTAGCTCTGTCGTCTTTTTAGAAATGAAATAACGTAAGCTAACCGCTTAACTGTTGTGAAAAGTAGCTCACTTAATTGTTAACATTGATTACGTGTATATTAACGACTGCTTTGCGTTTAAATACACTGATAGATGACAGAAATGAGTAGTGTTATTTTGTAGTGTATTTGACCTACTCAATCCACATATGGAGCTTTTTTTGTGAAATAAAATGTCACTGTGTTAATCGTTTGGTTTCCTTTTTTGTTGGGAAAGGTCGTCATTGCTTCCTCGTTTTTGGAGCTTTGTGTCCACTTTTAATGGACACAGGAGCCCCTCTGCATGTTGTAGCATATCTCCTGAAAAATAAATTGTTGCACATTTAGTGTGGATATTAAATGAATGACAATATTCTATGATTGAGGAAGCCTTTAGTGGTTTTCATGGTTTCTAAAAGTATGTTAGCAGAGCCTAGTTTGCACAGCAGCCCTGTCGTTCTTTGTTCTCCCTGAACCAAAGATGGAGGCTGAACGTGGCTCTGTTGTAAGGACAGCCTATGGCAGGGTAACAGCCATTTTGTGGCATTGCAGATTCATCTACGCAGCAACATAAGAGTGTATTTCTCAATGACTTAACAGAGTACAACATAAAACTACGAATTCAAATCATCTTAGTACATTGTTGGATGAATGACCAAATTATTTTTCTGACATATAGCTACATTCCCTTGTCATGTGCTCCACATTTCTTAAATACAATTAAAAATCGTAACCTCATAAGATATTCAAACACTCATTACCCCTCACTGCTGCATCAAATTAGTGATCATGGATTTGGCTTGCAGTCCCTCTTTTATAATGAAGCACTAAGATCGCTGCATATCTTTGCAGGCTCACAACTTAAAGCCAACACCTCTTTCTATGTAGAAACTCAAACAACCATGGTATAAATGGAGCAGCAGGGTGGAGTTATTTACACTCTAATGGCCATTTTCAGTCTGTGCAGACAACCAATGTGGGACAGCAGAGGAGGGTAATGGGTGGGAGTTTAATGTGTGAGACAAACATCTGTAGGAGGGGGTGAAGGCCATCCTGCCCTTCGCTTACAATACATAGCCTATTTACCACAGCATTGAATAACACATTTGGCTTCCTCCTCACTCCCACATTTCACAAACCCATATTTTTCTTAATTTCATCTACATTGTTCCCACAACCTGCTTCTCACACGTTTATTTATGTAATACTAAATGTAGTTTCTCACCCTGCAGCCCAGAAAACAAAGGGTGTTAAATGACTGAATCCATGCGTCCTGCTGGAAATCTGTGAGTGAGATGTCATTACTACAAACAGAATATATGCTCCTACTTCAGAATAACAACTAAGTGCATTAAGGTTTATTGTCATGATCAATGAATCCAGCAGTCATGAATTACCTACTCTAAAATTCCTATCAGCCCTCTCTTAACCTGCTCCTTTCTATCTCGATATACCTTCCTCTTCTTTCAGGTGTCATGGATGATGAGGACGATCGCCATCTTCTTGATATTTTAGGGTAAAAAACCCTTTTTATAAAAATAATAGACACTAATATTGGTCATTAACATGCCATTCACAATGTGGCCTCACATTTTTATCTGTACTCAAGTTTGGCTTAAACAGTTAGTTATTGTTACTAGGTTCCCACTTTACAATCAAAGCTACAAGTATCTGCCAACTTATTTGTTAACTTTTGATAAATTACGGAAGTTGGTAATCCTATGTCCCATTCAGGCATTCAAATAATGGTTCATGCTGTCACTCCTTAAACAACAGTAAATACAAATAAATGTTTCTAATGTTGAATTTCCTTCCGCACATTCTTCAGAGATGTGGATGCTTTGAATGACTATCTCCATGGCAGCAACAGCAAGTCTGTGAGTGACTCTTTCATAATGTATTCACAGCCATTCCTTAATATGTTTGTCAGTGTAATTACATCACTGTCTTTGATGCATAACGGATCCACTGATCCTCTGTTAAACTCTGTGTATTCTGTTTCTGCAGATTGAGGAGGATGATGTAACAAATGCAGCTTACGGGTCGGATGGGTCCTTCTTTTCTAGTGACACGGTAAGTGCACTTTGATCCAACAACCACTATTTTTTTTTCTTCAAATTTGTTCACCCTTCATAAAAAAAGGTTATGCAATAGTTTACCCTTTTATGTATAGGTTATAAAAAAAGACCTCCAAGTAAGTCTGTCTTGTATGCAGCTCACATGCAAACTCTCTTTTCATTTTCTCTAAATGCTTCATTCAGGCTGGCTCCAACTCTGGCCTCAAGGATGGCTCTTCTACAATGGGAGATTTCGGCGAGGATTCAACAGGGGCAGGCCTCCAGCTCTCCGGTAGCCTTTCATTTATCGAGGATGAATTGGGGCCTGGGAATTCTCCCGGAGGGGTGGATCTTGGGAGCGAGGACCAGCCCTTTGACATCCTACAGAAGTCCCTTATGGAGGCCGACATCACAGAGCAGACGTTGGCTCAGGAGGCCTTACTGGACTCCCAGCCCGCCCCCACTCTGGTGCAGGCTCCGGTACCCTTCCCCTCCCAGCTGGTTTCTGGGGGGGGTTATGGCGGAGGAGTTGTAACCACGGCGACAGCTGCTTTTCCAACAGGCCAGTTCCTACAAGGGGTGTCCCCGCTGCCCAACGGCTCCGCCCAGCACATCCAGGTGTTGGGCTCGTTCGGGGCGGGGGGTGGTGTGATGACTCTGAGCAACTTGGAGAGATCTCCCCAGCTCGTGTTGAGGCCCGGTGCGCCTGTAGCGTCAGGGGGGGCCACAGCAGGGGGGCAGGTGTTCGCCCCTACCCAAGGGCAGGTGGGCCTACCTTACAAAAACATCCCCCTTCAAAACATCATCATCCAGAGAGGCCCGGGGGGGACCCAGACTCTTGTTAGACCCATCCAGCCTAAACCCCTCCAAACCGGGGCTCAGACTGTGTACAGCCTTGGTCTTCAGCACACTTCCACCACCATGGCTAATGTAGTGAACGCTAACATGGCTTCTCCTGGGGGGCAATACACAGCCAATGGCTCTATCGTAGTGCAGCCATCACTGGAGCAGCAGCAAGCGCAGGCCCAGACAAACTTACAGCCTGGACAGTTCTCAAACCCCCTGATTACCAATCAGAACGCTGTGCAGATTGTTCAGGGGCAGAACTTTACTCCACAGCAGGGAGGACAGCTCATTTTGAACCAGGGATTAGTCTGCAGGAGTCAGGTTGGAGGGGGTGTAACTCAAACATGGACAGGGGTTTCTTGTGCGAACCCAGCCCCCATGCAGACGTCGTGCTCTACCGGGCGGCTGACTCTGGTGGGTCCAGCAACGACAGGGATCGGCGGTCAAGGCCAAGTGCAGGGGGGCCACGTTCAGCGCCTTCTGGTCACTCAAACTCAGAATTTCACTTCCCTGTCACCTTTAGCCAGTACTGGGACACAGGAAGACTACAGACAGGTATAATCACCGGTGGTTTTTCTTTACACATTCACAATCTGTTTCCCGAAAATACTTATATGAAAGACATCCCTTTCATTTTTATTTTTTAGAATTCGTCATCACCTGCCCTCAATCAGGTGCAGCTCAGCAGCATCCATGGTAACAAAGGCAGAAAAATCTTTGTCAATGCATGATATATATATATAAAAATGTAATCTGCTAAACTTAATGTTTCTTAATTGTTTTCAATTATCTCTTTTAGCCATGACAACAATGACTCAAGACTCAAATATGAACTCTCAGGTATGTCGCTCATCCCATCATGCACAGGAGCTGCAACGAGCGTCAGAAATATTATTTTGATAATCGATTAATCTTTTAAGTTTTTATTCGAAAAATCGCAGGAAATGCTGTTTTAGCCGCCTCCACTATGCTCATTTCTGACACCCTATTTGTTTTGCAAAATGTGTTTTCTTTCTCCTAATAGATCAGTGCTCAGAAGAGACCTGCCCTTCCACCACTTACAAGAGGAGAAATGTGAGAATAGAACTTACTGTGTACTATTTACATACTTGTTTATGTGGGAAATATTGCCATGTTTTTGTATAGCTTGTAGTTCAGCCAATGAATGAGCCTGTTTCTTTTTTCCCTGTTGTCTCTATAGGATTTTACAACAGTTGAAGAATGATCATGCTGGAGTTCAGACTATAGATCTGCGTCGATTCAATTCAATCGATGATGCACTGCAGAAAATCCTCCCGTACCACGTGTTCCAGGGAACTCCACCCAGCCAGGAGGAGTTCTCACAGGGTAAAGCCTTGCATTTATTAGCTTCACCCTAAATCTGCAGAAGTATTGCATGTCAAGGCGTGGCTTTTGCGGATGAAAAGTACCTGAATTATTATTATTTTTCTTTTATAGTGGATGAAGAATTTGAAGTAGTTGCAACCCAAGTGCTGAAGAGGACTCATGCTATGGTTAACAAATACAGACGGCTACTTATGGTGGAAGCGGAGGTAGGCACACACAAGTAAATGCTTGCAAAAACAGGTGTATCATGTTGTGGCATGCACAGGGCTCACAAGTTGCCTCTCCTTTCCCTACAGCGTTCCAGTCCGTCATCAGAAATGGTGATGATTGACAGGACGTTCAACCAAGAGGAGCGCAGCAACCTGACACAAGACAAGCGCATGGTACTAGTGGATCCAGGTAAGAGAAACAAGAGAAAGCAAATCATTTTCAACAGAAAAACATTTTATAAGAGATAGTTCAGCAAGGACACAGTGCACTGAAATTAATGATTTTCACCACTGACTGACTGACCGACCCCCTTAGGAGTATATTGACAGGTCTATTCAATTCAATCAGAGACATAAACATGAGCACAGAATATGACCAATTCTTTTTTCCCATATTCTCCAAAGTAAAAGTTGAACCAATTTCACACAAGTCACATATCTTTCAAACATTCTGACACTAATATGGCATTTCTTAGACAGATAAATCAGGAACTGTCTCATCAACACACTCTTGTAAGATCCAACAACACAGTGGTAAACCATCAGTCTTGGGACTTACTGTTCTTGCGTAAGCGTTTGTCAAACGACGTCACAAAATATTAAACGTCAACTAAGGTTTGTGAAGACCCGGGCTAACACATATGCTTAATGCTTTATATGGCTGTTAGTTAGCTAAACTAAGTAGTAGTCTTATGGCGCATTTCCACTGCAGGGCCTCGCACAGCTTAGTACGGTATAGTTAGGCCTTGGTAGGCCAGGCTCACTTTATGCTGCGTTTCCATTACAGTTTAGGAACTGGGGTAGTAACTATAGTAACGCAGTGTAGGCGGAGCCGTGACGTCATCTTCTATGCGAAACACAAAACCAACATCAGCCATTAGCTGTGAGCACTCACAACAACGGCCTATACCGACATAAATAAACCAGCGACTGTATTCGCCATGACACAGACAGTCTGTGGTTGTACTTGTTTAACTTTTGTCTAGTTTCTGAACAGATATGAGGAGCTGTGAGCTCTGAGTGCAACAGCTAACGGCTGATGTTGATTTTGTGGTTCGCATTGAAGATGACCTCACGGCTCCGCCTACACTGCGTTACCATAGTTACTGCCCCAGCTACTAGTCTGTAATGGAAACGCAGCATAAAGTGAGCCTGGCCTACCAAGGCCTAACTATACCGTACTAAGCCGTGCGAGGCCCTGCAGTGGAAATGCGCCATCAGAGAGCCAGAAAAACGGTGAAACAGTACCCGTTAGCCGGAACTACCCCTAGTGGAAACGCAACAAAAAATGGTCTGGGTTTGGCACGGCACGCTTAAACCGTTCTACGCGCTGCAGTGGAAATGCGCCATTAGTATAAGAACATTAGACTTCGACCACTTAGGATTCAGGAAGTCTGAACTATTTCAAACCATTTTTTGTTATAGAGCACCTGTAATTTTATATAACTTTATTTCCCCCCTAGACACATTCTTGGAAGACTTTTGTTGTGGGAGTAAATCCAAACTATTCCAAGTTCCCTCCCCCTCCAAGTCAACGTCCAGCTGTAGCCTGAATCCGTCGGACAGAGGCTCTACGGAGCCACCGCACAGGACAGACTCCAAGCCCGGGTCTGGAGACCCGGGAGGGGGTGGAGATGCAGGACCAGGTGCAGTAGATAAACTCCACCCTCCGCTCTTAGAAAACAAGAGTGTCCTGGAACTGAAGCAATCTCAGCAACACTACGGGCCCAGCAGCAACAACAGCCTCCCAGCTGCCAACAGTTACCCCCAAGGTACCCCCCCACCTTTCACAGCGACATCAAGAGGACAGACGCACTACGAGGGGTCTCACCACCTGTCCTCGCAGCAGATCCAGCCCCAGTTACCCCCTCAGCTCTCCTCCCCCCCTCATGCCGACACAGACTCTGCTCTCGAGGCGGCAGTCAACAGCATCTTGGAATGTTAGGACTGATATCATCCCTAATGTATCGTTTTTTCCCCTGTGTATCAATCTCCCCTGTTATATTTGTTGTACTCACCCCACAATCTGTGTGAAGAGAGGTTTACTCTTTGTGATACCATCTCCGGCCATGTAGCATGTATTTAGTTTGTCTTTATTCCCCGTTGATTTTTTGGCGGGGCGTTTGAGGCATGAAAGCATTCATATGACCATGAATGTGTGCAATGCAATGTAGGTTCAGCCGGAAAACGTTTTGATTACTTTTACATTTTAAGAGTCTGCAATTTCAGTAACTTGAATATAAGAGTCCCTCTCTTCACACACACCTTATTAATATTTTGTGCCAGTTAATCACCCCCCACTACCTATGCTGAAAAAGGAGAGACAAAATTACGACTTTGTGCCTAATTCTAGGTTTTTATTTTGAAGTGTTTACATGAAGGAGCTCTATTCAAAAATATCCACTGCTTCAGTTCCTGCATTACAAACATGCATACATGCTTATTACACCGTGTTAGGTAGATTCATGGTTCAGAGGTGTAGATTTCCTTTGGTAAGCTCAGTAGAGACACAATCACATAGACAAATTGCACTAAACATACTGTTGCTTATTTCAGGAACTGTATGAATATGTGGCTTGCTGATATAACGCTAGGCTAACTAGAATGTGAATATTTGGAACCAAAACCAAAATGTGTTCTCCTGCTTTCAGCTGCCCGCAACAAGGATAACCTCTCCATCACTCTATAAACCAGTCAAACTAGTCCCATATAAACATGTATAGTAGTGTTACTGTACTCAGCAATGCTTTTTTTTCTTGTGCTCAAGTCACAGTTTATTTGGCATTTTTTTCTTTTGTACCTTAAAGGTATGCAAGCCCCGACACAGACACAGGACAAATACTCGATCTCAACCACTTTTATAATTCACAGCGTGTTTGTGTCAGGGGGAGTTTAGTCCTCAGATTGAGGAAGATGTTACGTTATGATTTTTTGTTATGTTTTTTATTTCCTATTTTTCTTAATTTTTTTAATGACATTAAAAAAAAGATGACTGTTTGTTGTTCCCCGGCTTCGTGAAGATGACAATATGGTCATTAGTTTATATGATCCTGAAGGGTCATTGATTGTACGTATGTTGATCTGCCTTCTGCATATAATTATATACTGATCATATCCAGCTATCTATGCTTTACAGTGACATGGCAGTGTGTGTGTGTGTGTGTGTGTTACTCTGGACACATACACACTGGTCTATGACTATATTTTCATGTATTTTGGTTGTTTGATTACCATACTCTTGACTTTATTCACGTTCACTCAGTCTCACAGGATGTTTCCATCACTTTCCAGTTGGTTTTAAAGCATTTCCTCTCTTTTACCCTCTCAGCAGCGCTACCAAAACTCGAAATAGGAGAAAAAGTGGCTTTGTCCAGAATCCCAGTCAGATCTTTACATCTTTGTACTGGGGACAACAGATTTGGAGTGTTTCCTCTGGAGCTGTGCCCCTAAAGCTCCTAGTGTGTAATGGTTATGTCTTGATTATTTTTTTGTAGTTTTTATAGTCCAAACTGAATTTATCATTCAATTTTATCATGCTGTAGTCAGAAATATTGACCAAGTATTTTTTTTTTAAGTGCATTTTTTTAGCAAACCTACAGAGATCTGCACTATAGTAAAAGCAAGACAAAGTAATTTACAAACCGACACAGCACCAAAGCTTGGTTAAACGCTGACTCTGGATAGTGTCACCTATCTGCTACAGGAGCAGACTGAAGGCCTTTTGCATGGGGGGGGGGGTGTAAGAGAACAAACGTCTTCTTATTTTTGTGTCTGAGTGCCTGTGGCCATCGCTGCAAGCCTGTATCTCTGCCTCAACCTTCTCCTATATCTACCAGTTCACAATGAGAAAAAACTCCCTCTTTGAAAGGAAATCTCTGTCATGTAAGAGTCATGTGAGATTTGCTTCTTTAAGTGGCTGCTGCAAGACTTTGTGCCTCTATAGCGCTCTACGGGAAAGTTAGTAAGAGCTTGTTCATGTTATCTGGATGCACTTCAGTGTCCGAGGGCCTGGTTGAAACATACTGTGCTTTTTCCTCCCGTTATGAGTTCAATGATGTTTTTCTTCCTTAATTTTCACTGTCGTTTTGTCTCACTTGATTTGTATAGTTTGTTGTTTTGTACAAAAATGAAAAGTGAAACACAACATATTTATAATTTTTGTATGGAGAAAAAAAAGAATGTAAAAAAAAAACGAACAAAGTAAATGACAAAATGGAAATTATTTTTTATTGTGTTGGCTATGAAGTGGAGTCGAGAAAAATTGTTACAAAAATACTGTAATTTCTTCATTTGTAGCCAATGTGTGTTCACTACAGCAGGAAAGAGAATCAACAATAAATTCATTTTGAATACAATAACAATACGCTGCAGTCCCGACCAGATCCTCCTTCAGCGTCCCTCCATTACTATTCTGTGAGTGTTCACATACAGGCACCGGCAGACTAAGCATGCATAATAACATGTGACAGGGAAGCATATCCAAAAGAAAAACACATTTGTTAGCCTAGATAAGATCTTTCTGCACATTCTGAAGTCAGGACATGTTCATTTTTGTCTGAATCTGCACTGCCATAGCAAGATTTTAATCAAGTTAAAACATCTCTTGGTTCCCTTTAATCCCCTCATGGACCCCAGCCCCATTGCCTCTGCACAAAGGAGCTAAGAAAACTCTGCATAGCAAACATTTGACTGCCAAGCCCTTTTGGTTTTAGTAACAAAACACAACAATGACACCTAGTGGAGCCCTTTGGAACAACAGTGGGACTAAAACAATCACAATAAAAACGAATATTCAGTGGTTCTTTAGAACATTTTTCCTTCTCAAAGTAAAACAAGATACAAACTAAAATATATTTAAATAATACATATACAAGTAAATAAATAAAATTGATGCAGTGCACACAGCTTTCACTTCATATGAATCATGCAGGTGCAAAGTTGAATGAACTGCTACTGTCAGAATTACTACCCCTCAAGTTCTAAAGGAATAGTTATACATTTTAGATAAATAACGTATTCCCTTTCTGTTCAATAGTTAAATAAGATTCAAATTTAGCACAAACGTCCACTTTGACTCGAGGTGGAACTGATCAGAAGTTGAAGGTCAAAGGTTAAAGGTCACTGTGACCTTACAAAACCCATTTGTGGACATAACTCACAAAGTCATACGCTAATTATACACATTTCCCACAAATATCCAACACGATAAAATGAGGACATTTTGGAGGGACATTAATGCAACTGCAACTGGAGTGGTGGGAAAGGGCATACAGCCACACAACTGTTATTCTACGGATAAAACAAATTAGATACAAAATACAGGGTCGCTTTTAAAAGTGCTGGTAGGTAGATTAGCAATTTGAAAGAGCGAGGCTAGCGGTTTGTCCGTGTTTCAAGTCTTTATGCTAAGCTAACTAGCTGCTGTTTGTAGTTTCCTATCTAGGTGAGCTTCAATACATTAAATATGTGGACATGTTTGGATCTGGGCTAATTATATTACTATAAAGAGAATAGATGCCTAAAAAGTGCTGAACAAAGAAGAGGTTTTCTTATACAGAGTCACGCTTGTCCTAACATCCTCCCCTGACATTAGTGGTACTTCCTCCTGCGATCTCGCTCTGGAAAAAAAGAAATAACATTCATGAACAAGCTCAGATAAAATATATCAAAATATATGTAGCCCATTACATAAAGCAACAATGAGAGAAATCTTCACACTTACTTATATGAGAGTAACTCCAGATGTAGCTGATAGCACAGTATCCTGCTAACAACATGCTCAGGCCACCTATTCCACCTTTCTTCACTTCAAAATACTTCTTGTTATACCACTGCCAGCCTGATGGAAGCACAGAAGAGGAGAGGAGATATAAACATGCAGACCTTATACAAAGAGTGATGCCCGGTGAGTGAGCTGGACACATTCTGAATAAAGCAGTTTTCGTAGTAAAATTAATTTTTTCCTGATGCTGCCAATAACTTTTGGTCAGTTTGTTTCTCTGATAACTGCAGATCAAGAAGTCTAATGACTACAATCCTTCATCCAGGAAAAACAAATAATTATAAAAGAGCAAGATAAAAGTGGGCTGTTCAATTCTGGCATAAAAGTGAATAAAAAGTCAGTTTAATATTGCTTCTGGCAGACAACCACCTCCCTGACACCTTCTTAAAAAGGAGATTGTGCACTGAAAAAATTAAACATTGATTAAATGTAGTATGTCAAAAGGTTCCACATAATTGTGTTTAGTGGATAATTAGTTAGTTGAACACAATAGTATTAAGTGAACCTATTATTTGTTATTTAAACGTAATACTATTGCTTTCAACTCACCTTATACAATTATTTGTATTTTTTTTACAAAATAAATTTATTTAAGTCAACGTATGAACATTTCTTCAGTGTAGGTGACCAAATGCCTTTTATCTTGTTTAAAATGACAGATTTCTCAAAGAAACACTCTGTATAATACGGGTAGATACATAAATAAAAGACCAAAAAAACACAGTACATTTACTGGTCTGTTCTATGTGCATTACATATTTGTATGTGTTGGATGTGTGTGTTAGTCACCTCCTTGCACCATTTTCACTACATCTTTAGGATGGCTGGGGGTTTTGTAGGCCAGCCACTGAGGCAACTCCCTCAGTCTCACCTGTCCAAGACTCCGCTCTGTCAGAGCACCTACACAATTAAGACATAAGAAAAACAGATGAATACACTCTGAAGATAATCAAAATATAAATAACCATTTGTCAAAATATAAAAAAAATCGAACTTGGTAGAAGTAAACAAGAACACTTTGAAGGGATAGTTTGTGTTTTTTGAAGTGGGTGGTATGAGGGACTTCATCTATATGTATTAACTATAGATGATGTACTGGTCCTGAAACTAAGCATGGTACTCATTTAGAAGGGGCAAAAGCTACATTTATTTTAGCCATCTGAAAAAATAACAATATTAGTTGGATTTTACGCTACATTTACAATATTTTGACAGCATTACCTTGCTGTCAAACATCGCTTGCCAATAAGGACAGTATCTATTCTCTCTTTATAGCCACCAGACCACAGGTGTTATTCTACGGCTGCCTTGATTGGTTAAATAGTTTGTGTTATTGTGTGACTTTAGTGAATGCTAACTAACCACCATAAACATGGATATTATGCACCTCATACAACCCCCTGTAATTATGAAAATTATGCCTTTAAGATTAATTTCAGTCCGTAGTGTGGAGGTCTTTTGCCCAGCTGCCAAACACACACCTTTAGTACCATCAGCAGTGTTTTGGTTCCTGACCTCGTGCCTCATCTTCAACCCATCATCAGCTCTCGACGTGTCACACCTCAGTGCCGTCAGAGGGCAGGAAAATCTTGTGAGTGATGATGATATTGTGATGAGTCCTGGAACCTTCATCCCCTCATGCATGCCGACAGTACGTGGAGGGGACGTGTCCTTGCTCGTCTGACACGGTAGAGGGCCACTAGAGAGGGGAGCTGCAGGGTGGGTTAGCACTAACTGTTGCAGGGGGATTAGTGATAATTGTTTAGACTTTGAACTTATTCTCATAACTGATTGCAGCTCTGTACGTTGTGCAGGGGTGCAAGGTGGCTGGTCTGACAGAGTATTAATTTTAACCAAGCAGCTGTCTTTATTCCCTGTTGGGAGAGGGACTGCACTGAGACTGATTTTGCTGCTCAGATCATCCGCAGTATCAATCTGGCTCAGTATGCTTGCGGTTCTGGACTGACGGGCCACGTTATCTCGGCCTAAAATGGCTCTAACTCCCTGGAGGGTTATCCTGGCCTGGTGACCGCTTTCTGATTTCAAGAACATCTCATTTTCAGATAAATCCTCCACTTTCTTTTCAGTGTCCACCCAGACGTTGTCTCTGACATCTTTAGAGCCCAGAGAGGTAGAGGCATCTTTTGCTGTAGAAAAGGATTGTGCAGCTGCCTTTTTCGTCTTTGACTTCTTGGCTTTAGTGGGTTTGGCCCCGTCTTTTATTGAGTTTTTGTCAGGATTAGTTTTGGGCAGGTCCTCCGAGGCAGATCTAGTCCCCTCCAGTGGGCCTTTAGAAACCTGTTTGGATTTTTCCGCTTCTATCAAAGCTCGGAGAATCTGCTTTTTGGGTTTAGAGATAGTGGAAGGTTGCAATGGGGAGGTAATGGAGTTGGTTGTAGATGAGGGAAAGTTGGCTGTTTGTTCAGACAGCTTCTGTTTCTTCTTCTTAGCTGATGTTGGAAGTGACGCAGAACTCGGGGCCGATGGCTGTGTTGTTTCTGCTGCTGATGCCAGAGACATCTTATTACTCTTCTTTGATCGTGGACTTGTTTCTTTTGACAATGTCTGTGTCGAGTCTGCTGTTGGTTTGGACACATTTGCACTGAGCTGAGAAGACGATGTTGTCTGATTCCCCAGGACATCGTGTTTGGTTGGAGGGGTTTTGGAGCTTGCTGCTGCCTTACAATGTGGGAGATGACTCTTCAACCTTTTGTAAGCTTTCCCGCAGAATGGGCACAACTCTGAGGGGAAAAATGGCAAAACACAAAGTAGACTAACACTTCAACACTGAGATCATGTCTAAATGTAAATGTATTTACTTTATCTAAATTCTCTGCTGATCATTTTCATGATAAATCAATAATATAATATAAGGTGATATTTTCAAATTGCCAATTTGACAAATGTTTTATCTAACTGTAAGATATTTTACTTTTGTTGGTATACACATTTCAAACATCAACATTGCACATTTGAAAAGATGGAACCAAAAATCCTTTGAAATGTTGCTTAGAACATTTCCTGGTAAATTATCAAATCTGTTGTGGAATGGATTTGTAAAGTAGAACATAGAAAATGTGTCCACATTTAACATTTCACTTTAGTACACCTTTTTCATTACTTTTAACAGAGTATTTTTACACTATAGCCTAATATTGCAACCTTTCCTTAAGTACAATGTGAATACTTCTTCCACCACTGCTATATGGGCTGACCTTGAAGGAAAAGTACTTACAGTACAGGCTCTTCTACTTCAGGCTGTATTTCCTTACTAATAGGCTAATACAACCACATGTAATTTCTGTTGTGATTAGGTCACGTGGTGACTGCTTTTGTGAATCACACAACAATTGTATGCGATTATGACACTTACCAGAGCTCATTTTGCACGCGTTTGTCAACACAGCCAATCAGGTCTCAGCATGTTCGAAGAAGTTACAACGGAAAAAGTTGTAAAAGCGTGAAAGACAAATTTAAAGTGACAAATATGATCGCATTCACGCAAAGTGCCAACCTATAAACACATTTCACATGTTGCGTTTACACGGAAGGACCCTTTAGGTAGCGCGCTAGGAGCCTGACTGTAAATGGTTACAAAGGGAGAAAATAAATAAGGTCTTCATAAGGACCGGGTTAAAAAGGGTTATTTGATATATAACATTTGATGAAATACAACTGCGCATTATTCTGTTCAGTGGGTGTGGTGCATCGACACAATTGAGATGATTCACTTCCGGTTTAGCATTAATCCCTGAAGTAACAGCTTCTCATTGTTTAAATTGTCCACAGGTGTACTGGCGATATGATTTGGCAGAACAAGAATTGTATTTACTTTAGTTGTTTTGGCTAACAGTAGACTGCTAGAACCGTTTTCTTACTCAGACTAAGTTAGGATGTTTATTCACAAAACCCTCTACACAAGGTCAATTTAGTTTAATACGCTAGTTCAGGCTTATTGTATGACATTATTTCGCAGATACAGTTGCTCATCTGTCAAAAATAGTAAATCAAGTAGTATTTGTATTAAGTAGGCATGAAACAATGATTGACTTTCATTTTAGAGATGTATATTTTGTGTTAACAATAAAATACAAAGAAATAGATTTGTAATTGCAAGTTTTAGAGGAGATTTATAACACTAAAACAAGGTAGGCTACTTAACATGCATTTGTAGAATTAAAAGGGAGTAAAAGACTCAGCGCTTTTGAAACAGAGGGTTTTATGGGATGCTACATTGCTACATCTGTTGGGTATTTCAAGCTAAACATTTCAGAGACATGTTTTGTAAATATCTGAGACCTATTATATATTATATAAAAACAGTATAATAGGGGACCTTTAAGATAAAATAACAGTAGTTGTAAAAAGACGATATATATATATATATGTTAATACTTAACTATACAAAATTAAGCGGAAAAAAACCACCCCACTCTCATTAGAAAAGTGTATTTTATTGATAGGGTTAGAGTGGCATGAGACTTGGCACAGGGATGAATTTTAAGGTGAGGAAAAAAGATTACACAAAAATACATCTAAATCATAAAAAGGTCATCTTCATTGGAAAAGCAGTCATTTGAAACACATTCAGAATGGAAAAGAATACTCAATTTCTACAACCATTTACATATACAGAGATAAACCTGAATATTATTTACATGGCAACAGATTACAGTATATACAAAGCCAGAACTGGAAGCAAACTAAAGCTCACAGCAGCTTTATTCTGGGAGAAAAAACTAGACACTGTTGATGTTAAAGCATAGGGTGATTTGGCAGGAAAAAAACATTTTAATAAAAAACACTGGCTCCCTACAGAATAGACTTGACCTAAGTATTCAACTCTAATAACAAATTCAAAAATGTTTTTTAAAGGGGACTTCTAAATGAGACAAAATGGCTTGTGGCATATAATCAAATCTTCAAGGTTTTTAACAAAGATGACTTGAGACACAACTCTGTCAGTTACACCTTACTATTACAATGTTGGTTACAGTATTATCATAAAATCTAGAGCAAATCTCTGTACATCTATTAACAGACATTTATCATCCAGGAAAACAGGGGAGGTCTGTCCCTTTACAAGGCATCTAATCGGAGATGGAAAGAAAATAAGGAGAGAAAAGGGGGGATTCTGGGTCAACATTCAGGGGTCAAAGCCTTGAGGATACAGTACCAACAACCACCCAGCTAACTGTACTCAGAACTGGCCGAGTCTCACCGCTCTGCCACCCAGATAAAGATTCAATTATTCAGTTAGTTCACCAACAACAACATCAGCATTAAACGCTGGTTCTGATTCAAACCTGAGAAAACAGTGGACTGCATGTTCACTTGCTGACACACCTGCCTAATGTGCCATTTAAGGTAATGTTGTCCTAAACAACTAAAAAACAGAAGGACATGAAAACTTGCGTCTTAATTATCCGTCAAAGGCAGCTAGGATTGGCTTTTAACTCTATTGAGGCACAAATGCAGGATATAACAGTGATTAGGTCTACAGAAGACATTATATGGAAAGGTTCAGTCTTGTGGTCATTTTATAGCATTTTTCAAGACAAGGTGCCAGTGCTGGAGCCATTTCCAACATCAAATATTGAACCGTTCTGAGCCGCTTTCACCATAAAAAAAATGTGTCCTTCTCTCTGCAAAAATGGCCCTGTGACGGCACGTTTAGCCTGCTGATCTCAGGCCTGGATAAGTAATGACTGGGACGGGAGAAGAATGCTGAAATATGTTGAAAATAAAAAGGACAGTTTTGCAGTCTCCTGATCAGTTGGCAAACCCTTCTACAAACTATAGGGGCTTTGAAACAATGTCCAAGATGCAGTACTGGAGGTTGCGGCAGAAATAATGGACTGATTTTGGAATAGTTTAAATTCAGTGCTTGGACACAGACTGGCATTATAACATAGGGACAGCTGAGCTTGATGCATTTTGACCATCTAACTGTCATTTGCATACATGTTTAAATATTCGTTCTTGTATTTGTTGTTTGGCAGGTTGTGTATCTGGTTGAGAGGCCATGTGCCCGCTTTGTTCAAAGTTTCCACATCCAGGCGCTGGCACCATCACCGGCACCTTGTTAGTAGAAAAGCCGCAGCGAATCTTTGTGCTGGAAGGCAGCGCTCAGGCCAGAGGAGAGACTCTCCAAATGAAGCAGCACAAGATCAGATGTTATCTAATCGGCATGCTTATAACCACAGACAGTCTGCCCTACTGACTCGTTCCCATACCAAACTAACAAGAAGGCTAACTCTTCGAAGAGGAGAGTAAAAACTAATATAAAAACGGCTGAAGAAGAACGCTGACGTCTATCGGATTTTTCTGAGGCTGGTCTCTCCCGAGTGCCCGTCGAGGAGGAGCACAGGGCGGGTTTGTCTATTTTTTCACAGGTTGACAGGGGTCATTGGAGCATGAGCTGCTTGAGGTTGTCGTGCAGGATGGTGTCCTTGACGTCCCGGAACACCAGCCTGATGTTCTCCGTGTTGATGGCCGTGGTGAAGTGGTGGTACAGGGGCTTCACGGTGGCGTCGCGTCTCTTGGCCCGGAAGCACTCCACCATGAACGCCTGGACGTCCGGCAGGTTGTGCTCCTGCCCAGTGTACTCGGGAAAGTAGTCCTTGAGCACAACGCTCTTCACCTTCTCCTCCAGCAGGTCTGTCTTGTTGAGGAAGAGGATGATGGAGACGCTGATGAAGACGCGGTTGTTGACGATGGTCTCGAAGATGTCTAGTGATTCACGCAGCCGGTTGGTCTGCCTGTCCTCCATCAGCACCTGTAAACGGCAACGGTGGGGTTGAATACAATTATACAGATAGTACTGTTTATTTATTATTATTATTATTATGTTATTAAGTAGTTAAACTGATTGGCTGCGAGGATTCTCTGGCAGAAAAAAACCAGAAGAAGCTAAACTATCCCCGACTTATAGCTAGCCACACTTTGCTTTTATGCTACGACAGAATTGCTTTCAGGGGACAATAAAGCTGATTGAAGTGAATAATAAACACATTTAAGAAATTCAATCAAAGAATGTTTCCTATGCGTTTATTGCAAAAGATGTAGATTGACTAATATATCGTTTTCAATGGCTCAAACTTATCTCCTTATCTCCTCTAACATAGGTCACACCTTGAAAAGAAAGAGCACATCTTTAATGCATACATTTTTCAAAATAGATGTCAAAAACAGTACTGCTACAAAGAAAAGATAAATAAATTGCAAAAATGTTTTCCTGTGTTTATTTCTTGTGTTTCCCCACGACTGCACCATCCCCCTAAAACTGAGCTTCACATCAAGCTGAGAGTTTGTGCAACCTTACTATACAACGGCCAACACAATAAATCATTTACTGAATCTGATTTACACTAACATTTACACTTGTATGAATCACAACAGCTCAACCGAATACGAGTGGGTATATAAACAAAGACTTATCAAAAAGTCACTACACATTATCTGCCTGAACAAACTCATTCATGTTTCACTTATCAGGCTATCAGTGTGTGTGCTTGCTTGTGTACCAAAGATGCCATGGCCAGCCTTTGAAAACAGTGGTGTGTTTTTTTTTTCTTCACCTGGTCGTATTCAGAGGAGGAGACGAGGAAGAGGATGGAGGTGACCGAGTCGAAACACTCGAACCAGCGCCTACGCTCTGACCGCTGCCCACCCACGTCCACCATCTTGAAGGGAACGCTCTTGATCTCAAAGTCATACTCGTGGATTCCCTTGGTGGGTTTACGAGCCAGCAGGATGTCCTGCTGAGTGGGGAGATAGTCCTGCAGGGGAGAAAACACACCAATGAATACCAGCATGTATATCATGTATTTATTTATTTATATATAACATCTCACGATGAAAACAAAAATTGTGCTAGTGCACTAAGAAGAATTAGACGTATAACAACTAAAAGTAGAGACATTTTTGTTTTGTATTTCATTTCTAAGACTTTAAATCAGAAGATCTTTTTTTATAGAACATTACTTCACATCCTGAGGTAACATTTTATGAAAACTTATAATATAAGGTGAATATTTGCTAAAGAAAATCCTTATTTTAGCTTCTTCAAAATGTTGATTTTGGGCAGCAATTGGAGGGAAATAAAACTAAAAAGAGCAATATAATGCAGATATTAGAGAGCAGTTTATGACCTGTTAATACGTCTGCAAACAGGAATAAAGGAGTGTATCTTGACAGTAGACACATTTATTGTTTACTGTAGTGTTGAAGTGGGTATCAAGTATCAAGGAATTTCCCTGGTATTGGTATCAATATGCCGTCCCCATTTCCCAGCAGGATATAACATTAAGCAATATCATTAACTAAATGTATGCTGGATCCAGATAAGCATATGTACTGTCCATCTAACTGTAGCATCTTTGGCTAAATGTCTGCGTTATCTTTGTCGTAATCTACCCTTAAATTGTACACGTCTGAATATAACAATCAGTGCAGAAAGAAACAACTTACCGGCTCGCCAAGCTTATCCAGATTATCCAAGAAATACTTCACTGACTCACCCTGCGACAGGACACAGGAGGAATTTCTGTTAATTCTACACCAATTATTAGATTCAGTTCTTTTAAAATCATAAACAGCACAGTTAACATACCAACTATAACTATTGCATTCAATAAATGACGTGTTGTAGAAGCAGAATCACACACACACACACACACACACACACACACACACACACACACACACACACACACACACACACACACACACACACACACACACACACACACACACACACACACACACACACACACACACACACACACACACACACACACACACACACACACACACACACACACACACACACACACACACACACACACACACAGAAGCCAAAGCAGGATGCCAAGTTTTTGGTATTGCAGTAGACACACGTT
The DNA here is from genome assembly GCF_949606895.1 of Notothenia rossii. Lineage (NCBI taxonomy): Eukaryota > Metazoa > Chordata > Actinopteri > Perciformes > Nototheniidae > Notothenia > Notothenia rossii. Next base: position 15,865,705 of record NC_136910.1, read on the forward strand.
GCAAGCATGTCTTTGATGTGTACTGAAGTGTGGCTACATCTGCATGTGTGGCCGTGTATGACTCATGTTGTGGGGACATGAATCCGTTTACTCAGTCACATTGTGGGGACCGGGCTTCCTTTTGGGGACAAAATGTAATTCCCCACCACGGTAGATTTGAGTGTTAAGACTTAGGGCAGGGTTCTGGTTAAGGTAAGAGTAAGTCCAGAGGAAATTAATGTCAGTCCTGTTATGTCCTTGAAAGTGATGGAAGCATCACTGTGTGTGTTTGTGTGTGTGTGTGTGTGTGTGTGTGTGTTTTTTTCTTACACTGTTCATGCGCAATTAGTGCAAGCCCAGGCATGAGGCTGCCAAGACTGGGATGCATTCCTTTATCTGTGTGTGAGTGTATGTGTTTCCTCAACATAAACCAAAAATCTGCAAAAAGCATAGCAGATTTTCCTGGCCATATCTCCTGTGACCTACAACGTCTCCATTATGCCACCACGCATCATCAGGGGATTGTTTTGCATGTATTTTGCATTAGTGACGCAGTAAACAAACACCCGTGCTCTAAAATTCAAATGTTATCAGAAATAGTGATTATTTATGTTGTAATAGTCAGTTTTAGCACCAGCCATTCCCCTCCTGAAAGCTCCTGTACTAACCTTCTGATCTTTTAAAAAACTAACCTGACCAGAAAAACCTGTGTGTGCGCGCGCACGCATGCAAAGTGTGTGCAGGGCTAGGATTACAAGAGGAAGGAGCAGAGTGGCGTGGTGCTACGCTAACGCTGAAAGAAAGAAGAGTTCTGTTAGGATCAATTCTGATTCTTGCAACATTTCAGGCTTTGACACGAGTTAAAAAGCTCAAATCTGACGAGGACAGGTGGTTTTGAAATAGTCATAAATCAGTCCGATAATATAAAATAAAAATGAGAAAGGAAACAAGTAGAGCAAATCACTCAGTTTCTGTTCATTTGAAAGCATGACCACGCCTGCAGTTTAGACAAGAGCGCTGAGAAAGCAAAACTGAAACATAAGAATGCCTAGCAATGTCAGCGTGTCATTTGAATCGTAGTCACTTTTTTCACAAGCATGTGTTGCTAGATTTATATATATTAAAAAAAACGAGGCAAATGTTTATGGGTGGTTCTAAAGAGCAGCTCTGTGAACTTTGTACTCAGCAAAGCGAGGAGGATATGTGAGTTTCAGCCTGTGCATGCGTTTTCCATGATAATTAACAAGCGAGCCTGGGGGCACGTGTGATTTGTGATGCAAATACTTAAAAAAGGCCTGGTCAAAACACAATGGGTTCTATCTGCTGGCAGAAAAACAAATTAGCCCTCGCAAACAAGGGCTGGGAACATGTAAATATCTTGCCACACAGCAAGTCTTCAGCTGCTGCCTCTGGGTCTCCAGCGTCTGAATGGGAGAGTGATGCGCTCAGATTTGAGTTTTAATTAAGACCGAATATCAATGTTTTATACAACAATATCATCTTCACTTTATATGGTAACTATTTGTTATGATAATTGATGAGACATTGGTCTGGGAAAAATTCAGAAAATAGTTTGGAATGTGTTTTCTTCAAAGGAAGGAGGGCAGGGTGTATGCAGGAATCCTGAAGTCAAATGTAATTCCTTTTAAGACCTTTTTTAAGACCCTTTATACATTTTAAGACCTCATCACCACTTTGAGTTTTAACCGGTTACATTGGCGACACACTTTACCTCACATTGACTATATAAGGTATTGATTGTCCTTCCTCCTTATCTTCCAACCATTTGGACGCAAACTTGCATTTCCCCATAACGATGTTTAACAACCGGCGTAAACGGACCTTCGCGCGCTATCAAGCAGTGCGCGTGCGATGTCCTGTTCAGATGACGTCAAATCCAACGGGATGCCATAAATAAACTACACAGAATCACACTACACACACACAATGATTACATTCAGGCAGACTTTAGAATACAACCTCTTTGGTTGATATATTTGAATTTGAATTGATATACTTATTAAAAACAAGCTACAAAATGTAATACCTTGGAAAACGCCGTTTAATACTTTTTAATAGCCTTAATTTTCGCTAAATTGTTTTCATCAACTTTTAATACTTTTGAGGACCCCATGGACACCCTGAGGATATTTGTTTTGTCCAAACCTCCAAAAATATTAAGATTCTTGTTTATTAAGGAGACATTTTTCTTAATAATAGACTACAAAATGGTAATAGCTGCATTTATAAAGCGCTTTATCCAGTCTTGACGACCCCACTCATTCACCCATTCATACAGGGCCATTTGCTCAGGTTAACATTAACACACATTCACACACCGTGTGCCATGCCATCGGGAGCAACATGTTGGCAGCAAGGGCTGGCATCGCACCCTCAACCTCCCGAACGAAAGACAACCGCACTCCCTCACAGTCACGGTCAAAAATTGTTTTTTGATTTTAAATGGAACTTCAAGTTTCTAAAATGAATTACCGGTATAGACTTTTTGTTTCCCCATTGTAAAAAATGCCTGTGGAGCTGTATGTCACTTTTAAATATTTATTTTCCCAAATATGATTGAAAATAAGTCCTACGTGCACACAGAACACGTGTCCTTGTACTTGTGTAACTAGATGTGTATAACGCTGAGTGGGGAGAGCCGGGGCTCTTTTTGTAAGCATAAAGCTGTTTAACTACAGATCAACATTCCAGCTCTGATCACTCTTATTCCCCCTTCTGTCTGCAAAACAAGCTGTGTGTGAGACTGCTAACAAAACGCCATTGAGAATTGTTCAGCCTTAGGCAACTGACAGGAAAATGTAGATTTTCTGCATGTGTCGCATTACTGACAGCAACTTGGAGAAGTTCTCCTCAAGTGCTGGAGATAGCGTGGAAGGTTCATCACATGACCTGACTGCTCACATACAATGAAATAAATGTAGTTTCTTAAAAAAAATGGAAGCAGGTTGTGAAAGTAATGTAAGGCCAAATAAGAGCACAGGGAGGTGCCATTAAGGACACGTGAACGTATTGGCGACAACAGATGTTATTTATGGGGAAAATGTCAAGTGTGTTAAAACATGCATTATGACAGCCAAGACATAAGGAGTGGGGAGAGGTATAAACAGGAAGCTGAGTCAATCACATGTCTGCAGCTCAAGAGAGAGAAGCAGAGCAAGTACTACTCAGGGAGAGAGGAAAGGAAAGGGAGGATGAATAAAGAAGAAAACCAGTTTCACTTTCTATTCCCACCACAGCCTTTGTAAAAAGCCACATTAAATACAAAATGCAGACCATGGCTAAGTTTCAGCAAAGCTACATCAGCGTGTCACCTACCAGCTGAAACTCCCTTCGACGATCATAGGCGTACTGTATACCCGAGTCGGCCCACAGAGCTTTGATGGCTGGCAAGTACCGCAAGAAGACGGACGTCTCCAGCTGACCGATGGCCATCTTGGCCGACCGGGTGTCGAATGCCATCACACTTTCTCCATGCTTCTGGTTGTCAGTGTCACCCCACGGGATGTGCAGCTTCTCGCGGGCGTCCACCAACACACGTATACCTGGAGAGGAAGTGAAGAGAGGCCCCTATGTTAGAATTTACCAGGCCACATGTGAATGAAACCTAAAGTGGAAGAGAGACTAGTAGGGCAGGTGAACAGAAATAACAGGTGTCTTAAAAACGGGCCTTGTCTGACGAGAGTAATTTAGCAGAATATAAAAAAAAAGGGAAACACAAAACTATATCAGAAGTATTTATGCAGATTTCCCAGTATTTGAAACTGTGACAGTAATAATAATGAACCCAACAAACATGCAAAGGATTTTTATATAAACATTACATTTTTATTCAAAACAAAAATACTTATGATTTGTTTTACTAATATTTCAGTATTCAATTGAAATGATTGGAGGAAGTTTTCATTTTTGCACAATTATTTTTAGTTACTACCAAAAATGTTTTAAAAAAAGATCTAATGATCGTTTTTACGAGATTATTACCAAACTAATATTTGTTCTACGTTTTAAGAATACCAATTGAAGGCTGGCGCGTCTCTGTAGCACAAAGTCAATAATAATACAAATACAAACAATATTTTGACATGTTCTGCATTAAACATTGCACCCCCTATTTGTATTAGATGTTGGACTCGTCCATATTGCGTTTAATAGAATGTCGATACATTGTTAAGTCCTAGTTAAGGCAATACTTCATTTTGCAAATAACATTGTTTTAAAACAGTCAGGGCGGTATTTACTTATAGAACTGCATTTTAGGTCGTTTCGTTTACACTGAATTCATTAGCATTGCAAGTTGTCCCTGTTATTTAGAATACTCCCTGTACATACATAAGAGTGGAAAAACAGGAACACCTTACAGCACAGTGGTGGGTTCTACCCTCCATTAGCTACATCCATGTTAGTTGTTGAGCAACAAAACTTGCCGATGGCTATTTGAAACTGTTGGCAAGTATAAGCTATGATAAAAACAATTAACTGTGTTGTAGCTACACGGCTATACACTCTACAAAAACCGTGATATTTATTCAGAAAAATGGTTCATGGGTGTGCCGACAGCAGATGTAGACTGTTTATGTCCTCTCACCAAGCGCTGCTAAACAGATGTGGAAACTTTCCCATCCATTTTAACCGCCTTTAGTCGCAGAAACACGGCTTATCTCGCCACCTGATGTACCTTTGGTTAGCAGTGAGGTTACCTTTGATAACATTGCTGTAAATTGTGGCTCTGAAATCCTCCTGGGCTTGATGGTCGAAGTCCTGGCCGTGGATGATCCGCATTTGTTTGAGGAAAGTCGACTTGCCGCTCTCGCCAGCGCCGAGCAGCAGGATCTTCACCAGCCGCTTCACGTACGTTTTCTCCCGGGAGAGACATCTATCGATCTCCTTGGACTTTCGAAGCTGATCAACCTCGCCCCCGTTCAGCAGGCAGACGGGTAGACAAACTTTTAACACGGACCTGGTCGGCAGGAAATCCGCCATGTTCGCACAAACTTCATCGATGCTAATTTGATGCGCGTTCGCGGGGCGCAGGCACGGGACCAAGCCCCTTCCCTAAACTCAGGAAGTAGTACTGCTGACAGTTTACCACCAATCTTAAATCTGTTTATGCAGTGCTATGTGTGTGTTCTTTACTCAAACAAATAAGACATTTTATTCAAAGAACGTGTTGGCCAGCACAAATATAACTACATGAGGTTAAAGTAGGAATAAGTCATTTAAAGTATGAATAACTAGCTTTAGCGGACTTAACGACACTATCACAGAGTTTATCATTAAAACTCTCTACTATACAGACATGTGAAACTCAACTTAGACGCTGTGTATGGTGTTTGAGTGAGTTTAAGTGTTCGGATATTCACAAATACAAGAGTTTACCTTGTAAAACGCTAGATTTGTAAAACACTGGTGGTACCATGTCGTCATCTGCTGGTGAATATTGGTAATTAGAAAAGCAGCGCTCTGATTGGTTGATTCCCCTCGCTTTGGTATGCTGCCTTTAAAGACTGTTGGAAATATGAGAGATAGTACTTGAACGCACGTCAAATGGTCAGCAAATAGAAAATAAATACTGGAAATCCCTCGATGTTCTATCAGTAGTGAGTGTTAAGAGTATTTGGCGCATTCATGAGGTGACTGCCACCAAATAAATGTCATATAAGGAACAGAAACTTATATCAACTTCCACTTTAATGCGAAAAAAACCATTTCTAATTCCAACCTTCTGAGCAGGAGCTTTTGCGGAACACTTGAAGGCAGCATCAGTCTCTGTCATTTCACTAACCCCTCTCCAGCATCCCCACACGACACAAGTCGCACAAACGACAGAAGCATTGTATATGTTTGTGAAGGAGTGACCATCTGACACCATGACCATTAGAAACACTCTCCAGGACCATGGCCAGAGATACCGGCCACGTATGGCTTCTCTCAAGAAGGTAGGCTATCCCTTTTATTTCAAAGATGATGAACACAACCCTGTTCAGTCTTGTAGAATATATCTGCAAATGCACCTATACATAGGTCCCCCAAATTAATTATTCAACGCAATATTTGGGAACTACTGGTCTGCAGTATGTATCCTTATTAATCCTGACTATATTGGCCTTTTCTTTTATAAACTGCATTAGACTAGAAAAACTATCTGTATTCTCCACAGTTCCTTACAGGAATCTTACAGGTGCCATTTGGCATGCTTCGAGAAAATGTAACAGACATCAAATATGTCCTGTTTTTATTATGCATGTACATCTGAATTGTCATAATGCAATTGTTCAGATTAAGTGGGAAAAACATATAAAAAATAACTAAGCATTAAAAAGTGCATGCAGCAGAATGACAAGACATCAAAATAAACAAATGTCATCTTGGTTTCAGCGCTCTATCAGCCTGTCACACTAAATGTTACACTGTGTTTTGTTGAAACCTTTTCACAGTGATAAGGTCACTCATTTTAATAAGCATTAAGCCTGGATAAGTATCAGTGCTTTATCTACACCAACCACCCACTGGAGAGGAGTTAATCCATGAATTGGACAACAACAGTGTGGCCAGAGCCTGGATCCATTCATCATCTCACATTTTATCCACTTTAGAAGCTGCATATTAAGCACAGTAACTTAACTTTTTGATATTTGGAAAAGAGCCTAGGAAATAATTAAGACAAAAGCTCTTTCACTAGAATATTATCTTAGTCTATTGATCCCAGATGCAGCACTCACAATGTCCTGCTCTCCAGGGGAATGCTAACTCATTTCAGTGAGAACTTTGTGCTTTTAGTCCATGAAAGCCCACTTTTGTCCGGCTCAGGCTGCGGCTTATAGCCTCTCCAGGATGACTTCAAAGCACTGAGCCACTTCAAACAGGCCCGGGAGTCAGCCTCCCACACTGACACACACACAGACACACTCTCATACAAATTACATTAATTACTGCATGATTTCTTGCTTTCCAGCTCTCATCAGAGCGGTGGGAGCTTTGGGATCAGATGATATGATAACTTAAAAAAATTGTTTAGAGGGCAGTGACTCATAGCAAACCTCCCACACACGGCAAACAAAAGCCATTCGATCAGGGCATAAACAAGCCTCTCATCTCACTGCTCCCCTTGTTTAATTGCAGCGTAAAAGGTTCTGACTTAATTGCAATGTCGTTTTTGTAATAGCAAGGTTGAGTGATAAGAGGCATTAGTTACATGCAAGCTTTAGTATGAGGTTTAAATCAATGAGAGGCAATTAGATCCCATTTTTCTGAATCTTTTATTGAACTGAAAACAGGTTAACAGGGTTGATGATTATGAAGATGATAATCATTATCGCCTTCATTTTGTCATAGACCGGTGCCAAAGGGACGGACATTTACATTTCCTATGTGTGCCCTGTACATTTTCAGATGTGAAAACAATTCACATGTTCAATATCAAGTAGGCTATTGCTTTAATGTAGCATTTCTTTCTTTTCCCCCCCCGGTTTGAACAGCCTGAGTTTTGATGATTACTAATTAATGATGATTTTATAACAATCATGTAAGTGGGCGGTTGTAGGGACTTGGCTTGGCTTCGTAACCATGGGTCACCACTTCAAGTCCCAAGCAGAACAAATACATCTGGAGTGTGGTCTGATAGCTGGAGAGGGGCCAGTTTACCTCCTGGGCACTGCCGAGGTGCCCTTAAGCAAGGCAACAAATTCCAGATTTATCTGTATTAGGCATTTGAGCAACTATACCAGTATTCCAAAGCGGGTGTGTATTCGCCCTGTACTGTTTATGTAATCCAAAAATAAAAAAAGAGTGGAAAACGGAATTTCCCCTATCAAAGGTGCATCTTCAAAACATGTAAACATCCTCTAACTTAAACACATAAAGAATGTGAGCATTTTGTTTAACAAAAAAGTAAATGGTTGTCAGTAACAGTGTCAACATTTGCCACCATCGATCATGTTGATAAATAGAGTGATCCCATAAAAACGCTATTGTATATTAATACATTATCAAAGGGCCGAAACGGTTTAACGGTGTTAAACGGCCGGAAACACGTCCAACCTGCTTTTTTACCCACAAATTCCAGCATTTACTATACTATTTTTCTCCTCATAACAGCTGCCCCCACAACCTGTTGTCAAAGCAACCTGTTGGCATGGTGACCCCTTCCCCCTCAACTCACAATCAGTTGTTGTAGTAACATCCTGTCACCCCTATGATGATAAAATCATATTAATTTGCAGTCGGAGAAGGTGCTGCTGGAGATGCAGGACCCCAAAACAGGGCTGAAGTCCCAGCCCCAGAGACTGGTGATCACAACAATACCACACGCTATCACTGGTAAATGACACACACACACACACACACACACACACACACACACACACACACACACACACACACACACACACACACACACACACACACACACACACACACACACACACACACACACACACACACACACACACACACACACACACACACACACACACACACACACACACACACACACACACACACACACACACACACACACACACACACACACTTACTTCAGGATGATTGCCCATACGCAGCAGCACATACTTGGTATTATTCAGCAGCCGGCTGATTGTGCCTGCATAGTCTCACTGGAGGATACCGGAGCTTCGGGCTCAACACTCAAGAGCTACAGATTTAATCTCCATGACAACCCCCGAGTGAGGGAGAAGGAAAAGTAGGAGGTGAAGGAGGAGGATGGTGATTGAGCGGAAGAGAGGAAAAAGAGCAAGTAACAGAGATGGGAACAAGAGAAAAACAGAGAGTGAGGAGGAGGAGGAGGAGGAGGAGGAGGAGGAAACCTCGACTTTTACGTCATTTGCTTTGACTCCAGGCAGCAGCTGAAGGAATGAAAACATGAAAAACCGCTTCTCCTCTTTTTACATTGCATTTTTGACTTGACTTTTCTGTCTCTCCTCTTATATTTTTATCCATTCTCCTCCTTTGCTATTTTTATGTCCCATTTCCTCTCCTGTCCTTTTTTCACTACCGAGAGGGTAGTGAAAAAAGGAGAAAGAAGGAGAAACAGGAAATAAATGGGACGAGATAAGAGGAGAGCTCTTATCTCGTCCCATTTATTTCCTGTTTCTCCTTCTCTCCTCTTCCTTTCTTTGCTCTCTTTCCCTTTTTTCTTCTCTTTTCTAATTTCATGTCCTTTTATATCCTCACATGTTCTCCCATCTCTCTCACCTTCCTCTCCTTTTCTCTTTTACTCCCCTCCTCTTCCCTAACCTATCTTTCCCTTCCTATTATCTCTATTCCGTTCCTTTCATTCCCTTCTCTCTATTTAATTTCCTTTCATTTCATTTTATTTCTTGTCCTTTTATTCCCTCTCCTCTTTTCCTATCCTCATTGCTTTCCTTAATCCCCCCCCCCCCTCTTTTTCTCCTTTACTCATTTTATTTCCGGTCTCTCCTCTTTCCTTGTCTCTCATCTCCTTGTTGTTTCTTGCTGTGCTCCCTCCTCCACAGAGCTGAGGCTGACAGGCTATATACAGATAAAGTCGGTGTTGTTGTATCAGAGGTCTGACATTCAGAAGCCCACCTACCTCTCCACACACACAAACACTTATGCCTTGATGTTTGCTCTCAGAGCTTCCGGTGAATATTTTCTGCCTTATAATTTGCCTTTCTTTCCCAGGTGAAGACATCATTGCGTGGTTAGTTGACAGATTCCAAGTAGACACTCAAGGTAGATGTGACACAATCGATTGTATTCATATGAGGTATATGGAGTACCAGCTAAAAGTGTGTTTTTTATGTTAAATTCCTGCTGGTCTCTCTGTCTGTTGTCAGAGGCCAGGAGCTTCGGCTCTATGCTGGTAGCATTGGGATACATCTACCCTCTACAAGACCACAAACGCTTAGTGATCAAACCGGATGCGTCCCTCTATCGCTTCCAGGTAAACACATAAGCCTCCGAACCAACAAAGCTATATTGTGCAGCCACTTTGTCTCTGATTTTAAAGCAGCACTGTAGAGTTTTTAACTACTGCTAATACTGACATGTTTTTACAAGTGGGTGCCTGTTTTTGTTTATGTCGTGCATTCACAAGTGGATTCACAGCAGTTGTTGTCTTATGAGAAAAGAAGTGAATTCCACAATTTCTTTTAAAACTCCACAGCGAACGTTTTTAACTAAAAGTCAAGCTGTGCACATCCATTCTAAATCTAGTTTAAAATACTTATTTTGGTACTATTGTTTTGATGCTATAATATATACAGTTATGATGTTATTTTCATACATTCAAATACAAACCAATGGGCAGTTTCTATTTGGTTAAAGTACTAGGATTTCATCTAGTCAATCAAAGCTGAATGCTGATGAAAACACACATTAGTGAATATTTGTTGGCTTTAAATGTGCTCTATAACTAATTTGATGCTACAAGTAAGTAAGTCTATGTTTGACCACAGTATATTTTTATTTCCATTATTGATTAATCTGTTGAATATTTTTGTTTGATAATAGTTGTACAGTCTATTAAAAAATAATCTCAAAAGTCCATATCACAATGTCCAAGAGCCTAAAGTGAGGTCCTGTCCGACTATCAGGCCAAAACTGATATTTTAGATACAATATATCTTATCTTTATTGATATTAAAGACAGAACAATTAAGCTTAATTGAGAACAGAGGTAATTCTCAAACTTTACTTACAATTTTTGGTAAAAGTTTAGTTCACAAAATGTGGAAATTGCTGCTCGGCAAATTAAAGAGTTTACCATTAGAGGGTAGAAGAGGCAGAAGCAAAAAAAGGGTTTGCTATATTCAATTTTACGATTTAAAACCTCACATTTGTCTGCTTTTGGTTTCCTAAGCACTTACAATTAAACCCCTCCTGTTGGTTCTAGTCTGTATAACAAACAAATCACAATAATATATCTGGCATTTGTCCGTTCCAGACCCCGTACTTCTGGCCCACACAGCAGTTGCCTGTTGAGGACACAGATTACGGTGAGTGAAACAGAAACACATTTTATCTCACCTCCTGTTACCAACTCTTACACATTCCTTTTTAATCATTGAAGCAATCTACCTGGCGAAAAGAAACATACGTAAGAAAGGAATCCTGGAGATGCACGAGCAGGTGAGAACGACAGTAAATGAGTCATTTATTCTTCCCACTGGCATTTCCTCATGTGTTATTTCATATCCCCATCAGGAACACTATAACCGTCTTCACAAGTGGATGAATCATAAATGGGATTTTATAGTGATGCAAGCTAAAGAACAGTACAGGTAGGTGTGTGAGAAACTCAAAGACGTCACTCAGTTTTCAGAAACAAAGTATCAAGATGCTCAACGTTCGTGTTTGATTTAAAAGGGCTGCGAAGGAGAGGAAGAAACCGGACCGAGTGGTGTTCGACTGCCAGGAGAGAGCCTACTGGGTGGTTCACAGACCTCCGGTGAAGACACACACACACACACACACACACACACACACACACACACACACACACACACACACACACACACACACACACACACACACACACACACACACACACACACACACACACACACACACACACAAATATACACACAAATACACACACACTGAGACGTCTAGAAAGAAATTGTCCTTGACCTCTATACTTCCTAGGGTATCTCATTATCTCTACCCATGATGCCTCATTATCATTACTTGTCCAGTCAGAGGAAAAGGGCACCGCTGATGAATTTTTCCCACTGCGTAATGGGAATGTGTCGCAGCGTTTTGCACCTTGTGCTTGGGGCACGCTGAGTCTGAGATCTGCCCTGTTTCATGATTACTGACTAGGCTAGGAGGCTTATCTTCTACCCATGAGTCAGTGAGCTTTTAGTAATTTAATATCCCACTATAACATCAGCTGACATGATTTGGCTGTATTACGTAATCCTGAGGCCAAGGCGTTTATAATTTAAGTGAAATTGTGCTTATATGTTGCATATTCCTGAATGCATCTGTATTTTGTCAAAGTAATTTTACGCAACATATAATAAAAAGGCCATGAGAATTCGGTTGTTTGCACTGTACTTAATAAGCACTTAAACAACAAAATTGAAGCATGAGTAGTGGCGAGTCATGATGTCGGTTAACTTATCATTGGCATATTTAATTTCACCAACACAGCACTTATTTAAAATAAATTAACTTTATAGTCTCTTTGCCTGTATTTCGCAGAATGTTAAAGAACACTTGGAGCAAATGCAAGGACTCCAGTTTTCATTGAAACTAAATCATGACTCTTTTGTTAACTAAATGCCAAATTAACCATAACAAAGATCCAATTGGCTCCTTAAATTACCATATGAGAGGTTGCTGACAGGCAAAGTAGCAATTATTTTGTCATTAATTTGGTGTTTAATTAAGTTAGCCCAATACCTAACTTATTTAGGTATTTAGCCTAGCAGATCTTTCTACAGATACAGACACGGAAGTATTAGATGTTAACACTTTTTCTTGAGATGCGTTATTAGATAAGAGCACTTATTATACATTTATTTTGGGGAACAACACAGCTTAAATGGTGTTTCAATTGCATAGAAATCAGGATGTATGTTACACTTTTTTTCCTACTTGACATTCACATACTGTACAGAGAGGCATCCTGCTGTTACATTTGATTACAAGTCATATATATTTAAAGCCTCAGCTGGAAACCAACCGATTACTGTAAGTTATGCATGTGCAACAGTAATTTCATAAATCACATTTTACACGTGACTGGCCTCTTGTTGTCTCAGACAGCCAGGGGAAGTGTGACACATTAGCATCCTGTGATTAGCATTTATAAAACAGCCATCTGTTATAATAATGAGCCCTTGTTTAACACACATTGTGATATCATTTATTTGTTGTTAATTTGTTTCTGTGTAGCCGGGGACAGTGAGTGGAATGGACTATGGGCTGGATCGACAAATAGATCCAAACTCAGATGAGGTAACAGGTGAGTCTCTCTGTGACCTGCATGAACATAACTCCTGCCAATCAGCTTATATTCAGTAAGAGGCTTTGATGCATGGATCCAGGTGCAGTAAAGAATGCTGCTCTCCTCTTTCCTTTCCATGTCTGCTGTTGCCATCATTTAACTAATCTAACTCAAACTAACCCTTCCCCTCTTCTTTTCTTCTCTTTTCTTCTGCAGGACTTTTTTTTGTGATTCAGACTTGTTTTGAGCACTGGTTATGAACACACACACACACACACACACACACACACACACACACACACACACACACACACACACACACACACACACACACACACACACACACACACACACACACACACACACACACACACACACACACACACACACACACACACACACACACACACCCCCCCCCCCCCCATGTTTGTACTTGAAACACTGCATTCCTTTTCCCTAACCTTGACTCTCTCTCACAACCTAAGCAAAACACTTACAGGGGCCCTATTATGCTCTTTTTCAGGTGTCATGTACTCTATGTGTTTTGTGGCTCTTCTGTGACATGTTTACATCTTTTGAAGTCAAAAAGCTCTTTATTTGTCTCATACTGCCTGTGCTGCAGCACCTCTTTTCCCTCTCTGTCTGAAACCAGAGCCCAGTCTGCTCTGATTGGTTAGTTGGCTTTCTCTGTTGTGATTGGTCAACCGCTTAGAGATGTCCCGCCCTTTAGCCTATCACTTAGAATTTGTTGGAGCGCTACCCAATAGTCATATTAGGTGGCAGGCTGTTGCAAGCAGCTCCCTTTGTGTTTATACTTTTTTGTCTTTTTACTAATTTATTTTCTAATTTTGGCTTTTTCTTTCACCAATTTATTTTACATTTTAGTTCTGTTTTCTTACATTTTTTTGAGATGTTTTATTTTCTTCTCCATTTCTAATTATGTGCAATGCCTGGATTTTAACGCTGCTGTGACTAAAACATTTCCCAATTTGGGATCAATAAAGTATATCTTATCTTTATCTTATCTAATCACACACTACAGGAAAGAGAAACCCCAAAAAGCACAATAGGGCCTCTTTAATGTAACAGTATTTTATTAAAAACCTTTTGCAATGTTTCTTTCCTCATCTTCGCAGCAATGTTTTCTTTAGGAGTCTATAGAATGTTTGTACACTTTTTGTAAAAGTTAAATTAATTATTATCAATAAATAACTAAGAGACGCATAATTACAAAAACTCGAACTTAATTCCAACCGTAGTGAGGGGAAGTCCATGGATTAAAAAACACAAAACTGTGTTGCTACTATCATCACAGATAAATATCTGAAGGAACTCTCGGCAGTCAATTTGCACTGTGGGTTCTGTAGTTGACAAAGAAGAAGAATCAATGAAATAAAAAAGACCTACTGCAGATTCTTCTGCCATCGAGTTTTGCTACTTGTTTTTACTTTCCTCAGAGATTCTGACAATGCTATTGAGTTATAGGATTGCAAGGCTAAATCAATGGCTTACCCTTTTAACCATTAAACCAAGTGTCAACTATTTAAAAAGCCCTTTTAAAAAATGATACCATGTTCACAAACATTCAAAAAGCCAAATACATACATTTTTGTAGATTGTGTGTTTGGCGGATGACCTGTTTTATTTAATGTAACATCTATGTTGTCTTCCCTAGGCAGTTACACCCGACTTCTACGAGAGAATTGTGAGTGGAGATGTATTGTATTGACTCTTTCTCTGACATTTCCAACATTTGTCCCGTGAGCCTGTTTCCTCTCCGCTAACAGTTGTGTTAAGCACTAGTGATCCATAGAGAGAGAACTGTTCTCCTGACATGTTTATAGCTGCCATCTCTCCTCCACCTCACTGTAGATGATCTTTACGCAGCAGTCCATCATGAGGCCCAGAGTGAAGTCATCAGTGTCTATTGGCGCGTAAGCTGCTCCTCATATACTAAATCTGTCTGTGACAAGCCCGTCCGTCTCTTTAGATCGATCGCACCTACATTTTTCATTGCCAAAACTACACTGTAGCTATAGTGACAACAAAACCAAATGAATCCTTGAACCAGCCTGATTAGGAACACAAAGGGAGAAGAAGGCAGTGATTCATTAATGCAAATGATGACTTAGAAGTGTCTCTCATCTCTCAGCCTGGTATAAGTGTCACTGTAGCTTTCTGAAACCACATCCATCCCTCTCCCAAACTTCATCTTCACCTCCCTCCTCTTCTTTTTCTCATTTCCGTCTTTCTCCTGTTCCTCTGTACTTTCCCTCCCCAACATGATAAGAAGCGTTTTTGTGTGTGTTTCAAAATAGCTCTCCACTGACTGACCTGATGAAGAAGATATAGATCCCAGATTATATAGAGACAGAATCTGTGTGTTAAGTGACTTTTTATAGATAGATAGGTACTTTATTGATCCCAAGTTGGGAAATGTTTGTGTTGCTGGAGTTATCATGCTATCATGTTAAAGGCGTGTAACAAGCACTTTGTAAATTGGATTATTGGAGACTGTAAAATCCTCAAAATCAGTTGTTTTTAATAATTGAAAATGGCCAGCAGGAAAATACATTGTAATAGATAATCATGGAATTTACCGTTGGTGTTCTTCATATCTTTAAGATATTTATTCACATTTGTAACATTTGTGTATCTTAAAAAATGGACTCTGATATCCTTAGAGGACAACGTTTCTGTGTAAAGAAAAAAACCTGCCACAGAATGAATGATTAATATATATTTTTTTAGAGTTCCCAAGAGGGATTTTTTAAACAAACTGCAGTCTTGATCATAAGTAGCAACATTGCCTTACATTTCCCGAAATGTTAACCCTTAAAATCCCACTGTAGCTTTTTCTGAAAAATAAAAACAAATACAAAAGTTGAATAACTAGTTTTTGTACACGCTGTAAATATATAATGCTAGGGATTCTTCTTTTTGTCTTGGGCATGTTAATAATTAGCAAAAACTTTCAATCAATACAATCAAGCCCAAAACATACATTTCCTGTGCTGGTTATGCATTTTTCACTTTCTCTGGTCACTAATTTACCTCATAAACGAGCCACATCCAATCCAATCTAATCCAACTTTTTTTATATAGCACTTTAAAACCTTCAGACCAAAGTCCTGTACATAGAGATAAGCTCACCAAACATAAAATAAATACATTTAAACTAAAAGATACAAACACAAAACAAACCAGAATAAACGTAATAATCACATCCCACTCTTGTGCCTTACACACATATTTGGCCAACATTTAGTGGTGTGATCCACAACATTTCTCACCAACAATAGCTCTAATTTACTGTTCATGATGCATTAAAACACTACATTTCCCTCTGTTCTTGCAGATTGGTGAAATACTGTGCCACCTACAACAACCACGACCCTTTCCTCTCCAATTGTCTTCCCAGCAACCCCTGGATCACCGATGATGTCACGTTCTGGACCTTGAACATGCCCTGGTGAGTCATCTGAGGACCATACATTTGGAATAACTTGTTAGTTTACGTTGATTTTATTTGTGATTGTAACAGTGTGGAAATACCAACTAAGATGCGTGTGGAGCGATGGACGTTCAGCTTCGCAGAGCTGCTGTCGGACACCCGAGGACGAGATGACTTCAGACTCTTCCTGAAGAAAGAATTCAGCGGTACGATTTATATTTATTATTGCCATATCCCTGCACTGTAGATCCATTTTTGGTCACACAATGTTAATATTGAAACAATTCCAAGGGACTAATATAGTTTTCATTTTGATTGTTTTCGTTTCTGCACCACCTTAGGTGAGAACTTGGCATTCTGGGAAGCTTGCGAAGATCTAAAGTGGGGCAAAGCTGCGTCGATTAAAGAGAAAGCAGAGCATATCTACAAGTAATGTCTTAAATAATTCTCTGTGTAGAATATGAGTTTTGATAGTCGTTGATAAAGCAGGCACAAGAGGCGACTGATCATCTATTTTTTAAAGTTTTTTATATTAATTATTTGACCATCTATGTTTTTTGTAGTTGTTTAATTAGCTTGTTTTACTGCACTGTTAGTGTATTATTATGCTGCTGTGTTTATTGTATCGTTGTAACTCTTGCACAACAATTTCCTTCGGGTCAAAGTCCTATCTTATCTTATCTATCGCTCTTATTCATGATTTCATTCTAATCCATCGATTTTGCGGTTGTGAGGATTTTCTTAACATTTCTCAGTTTTATATGATTTACTGAATATCTCATTTATTTTTCTTAACATTTCTTTGGAATTGAATTAGTACAAGTACCTCAAAGGTGTATTTCACATGCAGATCTTGAGTAAATGTACTGGGTTACAGTCCACTGATGCTTGGTTTGTATCTGTTTCTCCCACTTTCCTGATCCCAGAACATTCCTGGCACGAGGTGCACCGCGGTGGATCAACATTGACGGCAAGACCATGGAAGTCACGGTGAAAGGTCTGAAACACCCACACAGATACGTCCTGGACCCCGCCCAAACCCACATCTACATGCTCATGAAGAAGGTCAGGAAACACATCAGTAGTTGGCACGATCGTTCGTTGAAGTAGTCAATGATGATTCATGATGAATTTGTTTGTATTTCCCAGGACTCATACGGCCGGTACCAAAAATCTCCGGTGTTTAAGGATACGGTGAAGAAGGCCATCTGTCCTGATGAACACCGTTTCAGGTAAGTCTCCGTTCTTAAAGCAGTTCATTTGGGATAAGATCTTTAAGGCATTATTCTTTTGATGTGATTATCTCGACCGTTTATTCCACTGTACACTATTTAATTTGACATTCTATTTTCAGCTTATTGTATGTTTTGCGATTTTACACATACATGTATATTTTACATGTATATAGTTATATACTTATTTATGCATTTACTGGCAAATTGGTCACTTGCAACATTTCCTTGCACGGTTTTATTTCTGTTCTCTAGCACTATATTTGTATTGTATTGCGTCTTATATATATTTATGTTGGAGGAGCCCAGGATTTAAGATTTCCATTGCCAAAACTACACTGTAGCTATAGTGACAACAAAACCAAATGAATCCTTGAACCAGCCTGATTAGGAACACAAAGGGAGAAGAAGGCAGTGATTCATTAATGCAAATGATGACTTAGAAGTGTCTCTCATCTCTCAGCCTGGTATAAGTGTCACTGTAGCTTTCTGAAACCACATCCATCTCTGTACTTCCTCTCCCAGTGGTGCCCAGTTGGAGCAAAATTCTAAGAAGCGACGGCCGAGTCTCAGCCCCATCATCCTGCGGCAGATGGAGCAGGAGCAAAGGGCCAAGATGGCCGCCAACATTGACATCACACAGGTCATGAGCAAACTCAGCGAGCAGGGCAAGGAGGCGCCCCCTCGTCCTCCTAAAAAATGAGCAATCAGTGATTTTATTCAATTATAAAGAAGTATCATTAAAATAAACACTCCAGGTTCTGAATACTACTGTCTTAGTTTACTCCACTGCTCTTAATGTGTAGTATTTGATGAAAGATACTCTTTTCATTACCTGCTCAAAACAAACAGCGGACAGATGTTGCTCTTGTGTTAGTGCTGCAGAAAGACATTTTCTTCAAGAAAGTACATCATTAAGTTGATTTTCTTTAAAGACAGTTTTAAATATGCATAATAGAGTAGTGTTAGCACAAATAGTAAACTTTAATAAAGCTTTTTATAAAGGGTTAGATCACCCAAAATGTCCCACCTAACTATCATGGTATTTCACTACCCACATCGTGAAATAAAAATAAGAGGAGAAAGATTTGTTTACATTTTTCATTTTGAGAAAAATGTCAAAAATAAAGTTAGGCTATCACCACTATATGCTCTTATGCTAGTGGTTGGATT
Source organism: Notothenia rossii (assembly GCF_949606895.1). NCBI lineage: Eukaryota > Metazoa > Chordata > Actinopteri > Perciformes > Nototheniidae > Notothenia > Notothenia rossii. The sequence goes on from NC_136910.1 coordinate 15,884,495, forward strand.
TATTCTCAATATTTCAACTTTATTTTCAACATTTAAGGATGATTCTCAAAATGATGAATACAAATCTACCTCCTTAATACCCCCCCCCCCCCCTCATGTCCTGTCGTACATATAACCGCTATAAGAGGTTAGATTTGGGGCGACTGATCCTTTAAACACTCAAATCCTGTTGAGAATTTACTGACATAATTCCATTTAACAGCTATTTTGAGATGTCTTTCCATCTGTTGCATTTCTAGCCATACCAGCTGTAACTGTTGTCTGTCCTGTTGTTTTCTCATATGTCGTATTATCCATCCCCACTCATGTATTATATCACTCACTTCTCTACTTACAATCTGTTTTCTCTGTCATCAGTCATGAGCTAATAAAATATTCACAAACCACCTCATGTTTACCTGTTTGTCTTCATAAACTGTTTCATATAATTTCTCTGTCCTATTGGTTTTTTCCTATTCTGAACATCATGATGTTTAAGTAAGTATAACACTTGCTGGAAGTTTCCCAAAATGCCATTTATTCTCTGTCTGACTTGTGTCTGTTGCCCTTTGACCTCACAGCTGTGCCGCTTCACCACTCCCGTCCCGCACCTCGCTGTCTACTCCGGCTTCACTGACTACCCCACTGCCACCGCCTCACCCTCCCTCACCTTCCTGGCCCACACCCCGGCCTGTCCGTCCCCCATCAGCGTTGCCCTGGACAGCACCTCGGTGTCTGAGCGGCGGTTGGAGGAAGCAGAGGGTGACGGGATACCTGCGACTCAAGCCCCGGTGGGTGGAAATGTGTCCAAGTCTCGCATGGCTCTGTCCCTGCGTCGCCTGCTGAAGGGCGGCTGCACCCCCGCCACCATGTTCGCCAGCCTGTCGCCCAAATGTCACTCAGCAGCCGGGACAAGTAGCCGCATCCAGCCCATCAGCCCGGACCAACCTAGCCAGGCCCCACCCCGACGGATTGGAAAGTGAGTGTGAGAAAAAAAAGTGATATTTGATTAACTCTACAACACTATTAGAAGGTGAGGATTTATCTTATATTTTAACTTCAGTAGTGCCATGAGTAGGCTATTTTACATATTTTACTACGGTAATACCACACTGTTAAAATAAAATGTTCTGAATTAAATGGTTATTTCAAGTAAATGTACAGTTTAAAAGGGTTTGCATCAAATTATACAGAATGACCCATTTTAGATGAATGTATTTTACTTTTACGGATCAAAAGAATGTTGCATTAATGTGTTCATCACTTGGTAAAGATGGAGCTGAATGTAATGACCTTATACTGCAGTGTAGCTAACCTTTAATAATATAACATCACTTATTAGATCTGCAAAGTAAATAACGCTCCCAGGCACATGTAGTGCAAAGTTTGCCTCTGAAAAGTAGTTTACTTTACTCAAGTAAAGTACAAGTAACTATTAGTGGAATCTACTTTCCACTTATAGTTAAATTGTCCATTGCCTTTCTTAAAATTAGGTAGTAGAAGGTGTACAAATTCTACACAGTTTATCTAATGTGAATGTAAACACCCTCAAATTAAAGCTAAATGTTTGCACTTCAACGTCATACTCATTTTAACATATTAAATGTAATGTACTGGAGTGCATCTAATACTTTCTGCCTGCAGTGTATTTTAACTGAAAATGGATATCAGACGTGTCTTACAAAATCCTTTCTGCACCCTGCACAGTTTTTTCCAGATTAAAGTGGATATTCCCCCAGAGTGCCGTATCTACCCCATAGAGTCAGAGGATGAGGAAGAGGAGAGCCGGGCGGCCTTTCGGGGGGGAGTGGGAGCCAAAGAGATCATATGCCCCTGGGAGAGCCTCACGACACAGAACGGGACGGGCTAGTCGGCTTCATTTATACAGGAATAAAAAAAGGGTTATTTTTATTATTTTGAGCAGGCAGATTTTTCCCATGCTCTGACAGAGATAACAGATCTCAAACAGGACATGAAGTGGTTAAATCCCTGTGTAAACAAACGGCCAATCCTGAAAACTAGAGATTGCTGTGTAGACTGTGTCCAAGATTTAACTCCTTAAAGGCAACCTAGTGTTTGTTTCTAGCGTTAAACACATACTGCCTGTAGGCCTGAAAGGACCCAGTGTAATGTTTGCCTCAGAATAGTCCTTTACTCCAATGCCCGCACTTTTAGAACAATCACCATATTCATATATCCCCAATTTATAAGTAACTACAGTGTTTTCAGTTGTTTAACATTTAAGTTTTTCCTCCAGTGCAACCCTTTGCCTTTAAGATAAGCTTGACTACCCATCATAAAAGGCTGACATCTTTTGCCAAGGAGCTTATAGATTTCAGTTTGGTTTGGTTTGTTTGCCTGTTTGTCAGCATGATTACAGAAAACGACTGGCCCGATATTCATGAAACTCGGTGGAAGTGTAGCATGTAGCAAAGAAAACCCATTACAATTTGGAGCGGATCCAAATCAAGGGACAGATTCAGAAGTTATTTTTCGCTTTCGCTAATATCGCGATATATCATGGCCGAGAGGCGTCTGCGCTCTTCAGGTGCCCATCTAAATATTTATTTTACTCCTCAATTATACAGGTTATTGGTGTCTTATCGCATGGCAGAGGAAGTTGTGATCAACCATATTTTGGAACATTTGTTGTTTGGAAATAGCATCTTACAAGCCAACAGACAGATAAGTGTTGGTTACTCAACATGTATTTTTGGTGGAGTATTTCTTTAAATATAGCCTTATTGACACCAACCCTTTCTGATGTGAGCACCGGCTGGGCCAGATTTAAAGGTTGGACCCTTAGTATTGTGAGGTGCAGCTCGACTAGAGGACAACAGGGTGTACACACATCCACAAGTTATGGACTCTTGAGCTTTAACTTTCACATTCAAACCTCATTCTGTATTTATTAACAAACAGTAGCCCGACAGCAGCCTTATCCTTGCATGTACACATACATGTACACAGATATTTAGGCCTAAAGATACAAAATATAAATGAGAAGAAATATTATTTTTGTGATTGCCAAGAACCATGAATAAATGTTATATAATACATAAAATACGATGTTTACATCTTGTAGGCAGACACATTTGATTCTGCCTGTGCACATGCCTGCTAACAATTGAATAATGATCTTTGAAGTAGAGAAGTGTTTTTGTGCTGCTCAATAGATTTAGATGCTTCGTCCACATGTTACTTACCTCTTACACACATTATGTGAAAATAAATAGATGCAGTTCAGGTTAAAATGAGAGCACATGAACAGACCGTCTGCATGTTGCTTTTTTGTTACTGTAATGGGGGCCGGGTAAGAGTTTTGTATTTAGCTTCACTAATGTTTAGTAGCTGTTGTATGCTGTGCACTACTCTGAGCGAGGTTTTGGTATTTTTCTCACATATCTCCTTTGAGGGGGATACAGTACAATGTGAATTTACTGTCAGAATGTATTATCTTTACAATGTTTACAGATGCAAGAATGTGAAAAGTACCTTTTTAATTTGTGGTATTTGATTTGTACATTCCACAGCTTGTGTGAAGTGCCTAAATAAAAGTCTTAACAAAAAAGGCTCACCTACTTAATTAGATGCTGCCACAATAAAAAAGTAACATTTTCCAGCATATCTATATGGAAGAATAATTTTGATTTTATTTTGTTTTCAGGTTCTTAAATCTTCTGAGCTAAGTAAAGCTAAGTCACAGCTAAGTCATACCTAACAGTTTACATAGAGGGACTATCTAAATGATAGTGGATGGCCACAAGGTGGCAAAATAACAACAGCTATGGAATAAGGCAACAGTTACATTACGTAATACAAGCTGCTGGCAGGGAATATAAAATACAGGTGCATTACTGCGCTGAAACCTAAAATATTAAATCCGAGACAATCAGTGTTTTAAATGCATTAAGATGTTTTCATAAAGGTTTTCTTACTTATAATTTAGAAAAAGTGAAATATTTTTAACCAGAGGCAGAAACAAATTCGAGGGAAATCTGGAATCTGATCCCCTGACATCTAATTTCCACATAAACCTAACCAAGGTCAATATTTTGGTAAGTATGAGCAGGACAGTACTGCTCCAATATCCAAAAGGTAGTGCTGCAGAATACATTACAACATAAAAAAACGTGTGCTTGTAGTAAACATTATGTATGCGTACACCAAGGTTACTTATCTGAGGACGGAGCATAGCTTTGATCTCTGTGTGTGTGTGTGTGTGTGTGTGTGTGTGTGTGTGTGTGTGTGTGTGTGTGTGTGTGTGTGTGTGTGTGTGTGTGTGTGTGTGTGTGTGTGTGTGTGTGTGTGTGTGTGTGTGTGTGTGTGTGTGTGTGTGTGTGTGTGTGTGTGTGTGTGTGTGTGTGTGTGTGCGCGCGCGCGCGCAACCATCCAATTGCTATTTCGCAATACCCGCCACACAGGGACATTGACACACAGTCCATTCATACATTAGCTCTCCAAGGCAGAGGGAATTTATGCAATGCATTTAACATTCATTTGAGGTGTGCATATATTAAAATATATTTGCGTGCAAGCATCTTTTAATAAGGCCCTTCATGGTGTTTGGTGTTACACCTGAATGAGGTATGCACCTATCATGTTTTTATGTTGTTGTTTTTTTTTAACAGGCACACAGACTCAGTTTGATTCGTACATTTGTCAAATATCTGTAGGCTACTCTACCTTTTACGCTTTTATTTTTCTTATAACAATGGCTGGAATAACATCTGTAAAGAAGAAAACAAATGAAATAGACTAGCCTATTTATAAGAAGGAAATTACAACTAAAATGTAAAATAAAAAGGTCATCTGTTTATACACTAAATGATGAGTCAATAAGCTTTAGAAATCACCCTTATGTTCAATTAAGCAATAGTTAAAACATTTACTAATTACACAACCTTTTTGGCTGAGCATTAGATGATAATATGGATACGAGGTATTGATTGAGTCCATGGCAATTAGCTTAGCCTAACCACTAAAAGCGAAGGGAAACCACTAGCCTATCTCAGCTAGCAGCTCCTTGTAAGCTAACTAATAAACATGTGGTACCTCTTTTGTTTAGTCTGTATTTTACTGTAATCTAGAAGTCTAATTCACACTGAACCCACCGTTATGGATATTCGTAAGCACTTTTACACGTTGGAAGAGAGCCAGGCAGTTTTCCCCTGCTCCCTCTCATAGACACATATGGAGCTTCTTAACTCACTCTTACAAAAAAGATTGTACAATATGTGCATTCTTTAAGGATATACAAATAATACAAGATGTAAAATAAAAATCATAAAATCCCCTTCACCTGCGCCACTTTGATTTAAATCAAACAGTTAGTTCCTCTTTGTATAACCTGAATTGGAAACATGAAGAGGACAAGCAGGAAAACAAAGCATCCTTTTCATGCCAACACACACACACACACACACACACACACACACACACACACACACACACACACACACACACACACACACACACACACACACACACACACACACACACACACACACACACACACACACACACACACACACACACACACACACACACACACACACACACACACTCACACACACATAGTCTCGGCAGACCTAAACATGTGTCGGCCGCCGCGTGTGACCTCGCTGTGACATGATGAATGACCAAATCAGAAGCGTAATGAAACGCCGCACATTCGCCTGCTGCTACCTCCCTATGTAAGCATGCATGTGTTTGTGTGTGTGTGCGTGTGTGTGTGTGTGTGTGCCCAGAACCTCAATCAGAATCACAGGTGACCTGGCGTCTAGCTGAGCCTCCTAGGTTTGATAAGAGCAGATAATTACTAAGGACCCCCCACGTCGTAAAATCAGACCAGGTGAGAAAGCGAGCATCGATGAAGAGGAAGAGAAGAAATGACCTTAAAACTTGAACTATATTTAGGTCACCTTTTATGCCTCCTTTTCACACCTACTATTCTCCCTTTTGTTAGCCTACAACCTTTTATTCTTCTTCTATTCATCTGTAGCCTACTGCAGGACTCTGATAGTTATCTGAGCCATATTCTGCTGATTCAATTCGGCATGCCAAACCCTGTAAACACAGGTACGCATAAAATGTATTTGTAATAGCCTATCATTTATATGCAGTATTTAAAGCCGACTTTCTATTTAGGTAAGACGTTGGATACTACCTCGTATCCATGGATACCTAATAATGACAAGAACATATCCGTGTCTAAGAAGTGAAGCATATGCCACCAATATTCTTAAAAAGCATAATCTTAATTTGGTAAATTACGGTCATCTACATACAAATAAATAAGTAGGGGAGGGTTTAGGGCAGGGCTTCCATGTGATCGATAAATTGCTAAAATCGTCTACCACATTGTTCAGCTTTAGGTTGCGCTGAAAGACATACTAAAGAGTCAGCTGTCATTTTTTTCTGTTAAGTTGTTTAAATCATGTTTTTTTCTTGTCCAAATTAGCATTGGCTAACGAGTTAACCTAAGAATTTAACTAACCAAGAGCTAGCGCTAGCTGGTTACTTAAAATTCTAATGTCGAGACTTTCAAATTGTAGTCCACAAACCAGTTGGTGACATCAACATGGCCGCTCCTTTTACACAGTCTATGATAATTAACAAGGTAAATGTAGCTAATGCTTTAGTGCAGGGCTACCTTGTGATTGGGAAGTTGCTAAAATGGCTAATGCATACATAAAAAGATAAACACACATACAAATACGTATTCCACTTTATTTATTTGGCAAATTTGATAGAGTGACTGGGTGTATTTGTTATCTTTTGATATTTTGTTTACTTATATAAAACTTAAATATCCAATAATATGGTAAGCCTTGGCAATAATGTAAATTGAAAAGAGAGAGAGAGACAATGTCCAAATGTTAGGTGAATTTCAGCCAGAATAAAACAGTGAAATCTCTGTCAGCTATGCCGGAGGGCGAAGTTTCACAAGAATAACAAACCAGCCAACCACTCTCTCTCTTCGCCATACACAGACTCAAAATATGCACACACATGCACATGAATTGTACAAATAAGAGCAAACACAAACAAACACAAACACACACACATTTATGCACACCCACGCATACTATCTTTGTCTCATGAGAAATGGTATTAATACCTGGCAGGCTTTAAAATGTCAGCCAGACTCAAACAAAGTGCACAGAGAGCCAATTTATTTATGGATCTGACACTTCTCATGTCTTCTGCTCTTGAGCTATTTTGGTTTTCAAAGTGTGTCTTTAGAATTACGAGGAAGAAGAAGGGGAGGAGGGGCGTAGATGAAGATGCAGACGGACAAACTGACCGAGTGCTGGGAAAGGTAGGTGTGTGTGTGTGTGTGTGTGTGTGTGTGTGTGTGTGTGTGTGTGTGTGTGTGTGTGTGTGTGTGTGTGTGTGTGTGTGTGTGTGTGTGTGTGTGTGTGTGTGTGTGTGTGTGTGTGTGTGTGTGTGTGTGTGTGTGTGTGTGTGTGTGTGTGTGTGTGTGTGTGTGTGCAACAGAGGAGATCAGCCAGTGAAGCCCTGAGGAGTTGGTATTTTAACCCACAGTTGGGGTAAAATGTCCCTTAGGATGGTTATTCCACTCCTGTCCTGACACAGCTGTGATCAAAGAGTTGCATCGGGTGATAAAAATACCAGAAATGTGGGCTAATCACAAATCTGCATTCAGCCCTGATGGCTGCTTTCTAACATGAGCTGATTCTTTACTCTACCCTCTGTCTTCTGCTTTTGTCTTTTCCCCCTTGCTCTATTTCCTCTTCCTCTTAGTATTCACCTCCACAGTCACACATATTAGTCCAATCTCCAGAGCTGTTTACTCATTGAGTGATGATTGCCTGCTTAAACATCTGTCTACACCAGTGTACACAGCTACACACACAAACACACACAAACACACACAAACAAACAAACAAACAGTGCCATATCTGATTGTATCCCAGACGGCCAGTAACATCAGTGTCTACTTGACTTTAAGATGAACAGATATAATATCCCTCACGGTTATAATTACATTTATAACAGTGCACTGGAACACTAGATTCATACATTTGATGCATATTCCTTTTCTCTTAATTTATTCTGAATCAAATTAGAATTTGTTATAGTTGCATACTGCCTGCAAATTAACCTTGTAATGTTGTTTCTCCGACTGGATATTCAATTCCATCATGTTCTACAAGTCAAGCGATGAAAGTCAAAGGAAAGTTGTCTCTCCTCGACTAACAAGAACGACCTTCAGTGCCATTTTTTAGGAATGACAAATTACTTCAACAAAAACAAAACACAGCAGAAAAAATAACTAAAGTTAGAGCTGCATAAATTATAATTTTCACTCAAGCAATCGTCAAGTCAAAACATTGTTATTTATATAGCCCAATATCACAAATGTGCCTCAAGGCTGTCTCTGTTGAGCAGACACCTTTTGTCCTCAGGGCCTGTATTTGGAAAAGGAAAACTTTGTAAAATGACAGTTAAAATGTTTTGTTGAATAACTGCGTACAATGTAAAAGTGGTTGCTAATAGTGACAAATCCACAGAGAATTCTGCAATTCCTTTCTCAACTTATATTATAATGTCTCTACAACTGACCTTACAATCAGCTGCTGCATACAATGTGATAGAAACACACACTTGTATGTTCCTGTTTGCATGAGTCAGAGTTTTGGATATGGCTGCTCATCCCTGTTTCCCTTTTACTTGTCTCTGCTCCCTGGGGCTCATATTAAGGATTCATTGTATTACATTTGCATTCTTCCTGTAGGGCACATCATTTGTAGGCATGAACATTTGCCAACACAAAATTGTTTCTAATTGTAATGCAGATGACACCGCTTTGTCTAACTGCAACACAATGATGCTGGCTTTGTTGTTCAGATATTAAGTTGGAGTTCTCAGAACTTCCTTCAGCTCAGTAACAATTCTTAATGTTCAACACCAGTAACAATGTCCACTACAGTCTCAATAGTTAAGGCTCTTGTCGTTGTCGGCTTGAGCCTTTGTTTTATTTGTCATGTCGAGTTTGCTGTTCAGTATTCTGTTATAGAACATCTCTGAAATCAGGGGTTTCATCCTAAGGCTGAACTCTAGAACGTTTCCTCTGCTTTATCTTAAATCATATACTGTTCTAGCTTCCAGCACTACATACTATCAGAGCCATTTCGTCCCTGCGAAGCTTTTATCTAACTCATAGATCTCTGCATCATTGCCTTTCTTTTTCTAGTTGTCGGTCAGTTTAGGAGCTTCTGCAGATTAAAGACCCAGAGAAACAAGGCTTTAGTAGGCAGGGTATTAACGTTTTTCCTTTTCTGTTCAACTTTAATATTCTTAAGTTTTAACCCTTTTTAGCTTGTATCTACTCATTTTTGTTATAGTCCTTTATTGCAGTGATTTCCCATTTGGCACTGCTTAAATGGGTCCACAATTACAATCTTTTATTGTACAATGGTGATCCTTTAGCTCCCAAACTTGAGGTTGAACTCAATTAGGTTATTTCTGTCTCTTTATATAAAGATTATAAACATGAGAATACAGCACAGTAATATTGTTGAAGTTGGTCGTCATGGCCCTAACCGGAATTTTACCAAAAAAAGTTAAGCACAGTTAAAAAACGTAATCACAACTGTGGCATATTAAAACAGTTTTCATATAATTCATTTTTGTTGTTATGTTTTTGAAGACATTTAGAAAACATTATCTTTCCGATAAAGGCGTCGGATACAGAACATCGATATTTTAGAAGGTAACAACAAACTATAATTTGTGTGAAGAGGTCAAATATGCATCGACAGCCTCTGAAAGAAAACAGGCCTGTCCATTACTCTGAGACTAAGGCATCTATTTATGACAAGAGTCAGATAAAGGCGAAACACTATATTTAATCAATACTGCTTTGACGTTAGGTGCCTCTTAATCTTAGTGTTTTCTGAAGTCTCTCCTAAATATATTTTTTAGATTAGTTTGGAGGATTTCTTAGTATTTGAGTGTCTTGTTGGAAAGTTTTCAATTTTGAGAAATATGTTTTATACATTTTTTTCCCCAAACTCTGTTGCTTCAAATTGACCCCAATGGTAAAGATTGCATTGATTATGTGTGGAATGAACTTGAAGTGTCTGATCTGGTTTGCAGTTTTACAGAGGGCCAATGAAAAACAAGTTGCACAACTAACCCTAAAAATAGCCTGACCTCTGGCACAATAACAGAATTGTCAACTAGGAGGATGATTCACCAAACATGCCAAGACCTTGAGGACTTGTGTCTGGCCTCAAGTCTTTGGGGTGTCCATGGTGCTAAATCCGTTGCCAGGTTACTTTACACATGATAATAATAATAATAATTTCAATTTTTATAGCGCCTTTCAAGAAACCAAAGGACGCTTTACAATGGGAAACAAAACAACAAAAATAATAATAGTCACACAGATACACAGGTTGAAAAAGGACAGGTTGCTGGGTACTGCATTTTAGCTGAGGCCAAAGGCCTGAGTGAACAGATGATGTTTGAGTTGTTGTTTGAAAGTGTCCAGAGAGTCGGCATTCCTGATAGCAGAGGGGAGAGAATTCCATTGAGTGGGGGCTGCGACACGGAAGGCTCTGTTGCCAAAGCTTTTCAGCTTGGAGCGCTGGATGGAGAGCAGCCCTTTGTCGGAGGACCGCAGCTGACGAGAGGGGGTGTAGGGATGAAGGAGGTCAGCGATGTATGCAGGGGCTAGGGAGTGGAGAGATTTGTAGGTTAGCAGGAGGAGTTTGTACTGGATGCGTGACCTGACCGGGAGCCAGTAAAGGTGGATGAGGGTGGGGGTGATGTGTTGCCAGGGCTTAGTGAGGGTGAGGAGCCTGGCTGCTTTCGTTCACCTTCGAAACATCTCCAGACTCCGGCCCTCTCTCCCCGACCCCGTTGCAGAAAGATTAATACATACCTTCATCTCCTCTCACCTGGACTACTGCAATGGAGTTCTGGTCATCAGCAAAGCCCTGGACAGGCTCCAACACGTCCAGAACTCCATTGCAGTAGTCCAGGTGAGAGGAGATGAAGGTATGTATTAATGTTTCTGCAACGGGGTCGGGGAGAGAGGGCCGGAGTCTGGAGATGTTTCGAAGGTGAAAGAAAGCAGTTTTGACAGTAGACCTAATGTGGGAATTGAAGGTGAGGCTAGAGTCCAGAGTGACGCCCAGGCTGCAAACCTCAGGGGAAGAGTGGATGGAGCAGCCGTCAACGGTGAGGATGAGATCTCCGACCTTCCGGGGCAGTGTTTTTGAGGCCACAACCATGTGCTCTGTTTTGTTTTTATTTAGTTTCAGTAGATTTGCTGACATCCAGGTTTTGATGTGGCGGAGGCAGTTGACTACTGACGGCGGGGGTAGCTGGGATGATGGATTGGTGCTGATTTAGAGTTGGGTGTCGTCGGCATAGGAGTGAAAGTTGAGACCATGTTGGCAGATGATTTCACAGAGGGGGAGCTTGTAGATGTTAAATAGAAGGGGGCCGAGCACCGAACCTTGCGGCACACCTTGGTTGACAGGGGCTGGGGGAGAGCTGGATTTTCTGATGGTTACAAACTGTTGCCTGTTGGAGAGGTAGGAATGGAACCAGGAGAGGGCTGTACCAGAGAGGCCAAGGTAGAGGGATAGGCGGTTGAGTAGGATGGTGTGGGAGACTGTGTAAAATGCTGCAGAGATGTCCAGGAGGATGAGGATGCTGACAAGGCCTGAACCGGCGGCTATGTGGAGGTCATTGGTTATTTTAATGAGGGCAGTCTCTGTGCTGTGGTTGGATCTGAAGCCTGATTGGAAGGGTTCGTTGAGCTCATGGTTGGACATATGATGGTGGAGTTGGGCAGCAACAGCTCTTTCCATGATCTTGCTGGAGAAAGGAAGGTTGGAGATCGGCCGGTAGTTGCTGGGGTCCTCAGGGTCAAGACCAGGTTTTTTAATGATGGGGGTGACAGCTGCTAACTTGAAGACGGCGGGAACCTTGCCTGATCCAGGGAGGAGTTGATAATATTAACAATGGTGGAAAACAGGATGGACAGGCAAGTCTTGACCAGGGCAGAGGGCATGGGGTCGAGGAAACAGGTTGCAGCCTTAGCTTTCGAGACAAGTTTGGCGACCTGAAGGGCATCCACTGGTGCAAAGGAGGAGAGGCAACATTGAGGCAGGTGTGAAGTTGAGGGAACAGTGACCAGAGGTGGTGTTGCGTGTCAATAAGAGGGGGCAGGGGCCCGGAGTTCCTGGTGGATGGAGTTGACTTTGTCCTCGAAGAAGTCAAGGAACCTGGTGCAGAGCTCGGGGGCGTCTGCTGGGTTGGGGTGGTCAATTGGGTGGAGTAGGCGGTTTATGGCGGAGAAGAGCATACTGGGGGTGGTTTTGCTGGTTTCTGATGAGAGAGGAGTAGTATTGTGCCTTAGCTTTTGAGAGAGCTTCCTTGTATGATCTGACATGCTGTCTGTAAGCCTCTAGATGGACTGTGAGGCCAGATTTTCTGTGGAACCGCTCCAGTTGGCAGCCAGAGGCTTTCATGGCACGGAGACTGGTGGTGAACCAGGGGGCTGAGTGGGTGAAGGAGACAGTACGAGTACTGAGGGGAGCAAGTGAGTCGAGACTCTGGGAAAGAGCAGTGTTGTACTGGGCTACCAGGCCGCCAAACGAGGTGTCGGGGGGCTATGAGGGTGGTTATGGCTGGTGCGCTCACTGATTTTAAGCTCCTGTAGGAGATTGTCCACAGTGAAGAGGATGGCAATATGGTCGGAGACAGCCAGGTTGAGGCAGTGCAGGTCGGATGCAGTTGTGCCAGTCGTGCATACCAAATCCAGGGTGTGGCCTTTGGCATGGGTGGGAACATAGACATGTTGTTCAAAATTGAAGCAGTCCAGAAGTGCCAGGAATTCAGAGGCAAACGTGCAGCGTTAAATAACGTTATCCAACCTCTCAGAAGAACATTCTGGGAACCAAAATAAAACGTCCCGCTGAAAACGTTTTAAGAACAATAGGGCATAATGTTCTAACAATGTTATAAAAAACATCTTAAGAAGGTTATCAAAAACATCTTAAAAGGTTATCACCAAACATTTCAAGAATGTTTTTAAAGAACGTCATCCTACCTTTCAGAAGAACATTCTGAGAACGAAAATAAAACATCCCGCTTAAAACTTTTTAAGAATAGTAGGGCATAATGTTCTAACAATTTTATCAAACACATCTTAAGAATGTTATTGTTTTTTTTTCAAAAGGAAAATGTGGTGACTTCATATTTTTTCAAACATATTTTTCAAACAAATGCAACAAGTTTGTTTTTTAAAACGCTCTAAAAATAAATCTGACGTTGATCGGTTAATATTTGCCATCACAGGAACGTTTTATAAAAAAAGAATAACCTCCAATGTTATGTTATCCGAATGTTGCTTTAAAAATGTTCTTCTTTTGTTATCATGTAACATTGAGGGAATGTTTTATAAAAGAACATCTATAATATGTTACCTCAACAACGTCCCAAAAATATCCTCAGAATGTTGCAGGCAAAACCTTCCACCTTTGTTAACATATCATATTAAAGGAACGTTTTATAAAAAACGTTATGTCATCTCAGGCCTCAATAACATCCTCAAAACATCCTCTGAATGTTGCAGTTAAAACGTTATGTCTTAGTTAACCTTAAACCTTATAGGAACATTATTTGAAATAATAAACATCCTTAAAAGGTTCTTAGAACATCTGATTAAAACGTTTCTTTAAAACATTATTAGGACCTGTAGGTAACGTTAGCCAAAGTTGTGAGAACATTCCCTGCTAGCTGGGGATGTCATGATCGGAGTTGACAAACTTGCGACGTGCAGCCCTATGCCATTGGGGGGACAGCAAAGGATTCCAAGTGATTTTATTGTAGTGAGGCAATTGGGAGTGTTGTGGCAGACAAGATTCCAAATTTGCAGAGCGGAGTATTTCCGGAGAGCCATGTCAGCAGCACAGAGGAGCAGCGGCTAGCTGCGAGCTGCTAAGCAGAGGCTAGGCGGCAGCTAAATTGAGAAGCCAGCAGCGCCTAGCAGCAAAATGCTAACAAGAAACTGGGTAGCAGCTGAGTTGAGGGGACAGACTGGGGATGTGGAGAAGGACATGGAGCTCCAGAGATCCCAGGTTGAAGAGGATGGCTGATAGCTACGCAGGAGCTAGCGGCTGATCGGCGGCTAGCAGTGACAGCCGATCGTCAGCTAGCAGTGACAGCTGATCATCGGAGAATGTTTAAGTGTAATAGGTACACAGTAGACAGATCCAGACAGTTATGATAGCTTTAGCAGACTATTTGCAGTGGATCTTGTGGTTTTTAGAACAAAATAGCACGGACAAACTGCACAGCAAACACGATTTTGGCTACGGAGTGAAGCGGTGACAAACACGCCAGCGTCCTTATTCCGCATGGTGAGGTCTGCGATGAAAGGATTATTTCGACAATGGATAAATCAGTTTAGGATTTGTGTGATTAATGAGTAGTTTGGTCTATGAAATGTCAGTTCAGTTAAAACCTGTGAAAAATCACATTTACTGTTAAAGGAATTCAAGCTTTTTTTTGATTACGACATATTTGTATTTAAAGTTTTGGTGGCTTAGGGACAAAAACAATTTGCTGAAGGTTAAGACTTCCAGTGTATTCCAAGTGTCTTCATTTCTACAGCCGCTGGTTGATTTCTTTGTCACATGCAAATGTTAATAGGCATGTGCTCAAAGAGCCGGCTCTTTTAAGTGAACGATGGGAGCCGGCAAGCGCCCGCGAACGAGCCGTTTTTTTTTTTTTGGTTAAAAGCCCCAAGTCTGTTTTTCAGGTTTCAGGCTCGAAAATGACATTCCCAGAACAAATGACCATATCTTCCCTTCTAAAAGAGTTAAATTAATAATCTTTTTTTTCAAAGTAATGATAAACCTGTGAGTTGGATGTAGAAAAGTCAGAATCAATATAGATGTTTTTTTATTTTAAAGAATATTCATATTGAACATGGTAAAAACTGTAAATTATAGTGTCCGTCCAAAACATATTTTGTACTTATAGTGAAAACTAACCTTGGATGATGGGTTAGTAGACTAAAAGCTTTAGTAATCCAAAGTACAACATACAATAAGTACCCTGTATCAAGATTGATGCAAACCAAGTGATTTTTGACCTTTTTAGACAGATTTAGCCAAAAGAACCTCTTCTGGGGCCATTAGGGTGGATTTTCCTTATCTCTGGCCCCTCTTGCTCGATTTTGACATGTGACATCACTTTCTGACCGTTAGAGCCAATAGAATCGAAGGGAAATCGTCCCGCACACACTCATGTTAAAAAAAAGGTTACGTCTTTGGGCATTCAATCTTGCTACAGAGCGTAGGAATGGCCTGCTCTCATATTTGAAAACGGAATTGCAGTTTTATTGCTTATAGATTATCAGAACATTTCAAAGGACACACAGTCACATTGGATATTAACCTATGGATTAACTACAGCATCGTTTTTATCGTTTTAATGCCATTGAAGACCAGTTTTGACCAGACAAAACCAAGGTAAGCCATGTTAGCGTTTTAGGCTACCTACCGCCACATGTTTTGATGTACGTTTTTGTTGATAACGTTGCGATTTTGTATCTTTCAGTGTTGAGGTGGGCACCGTTAGATTCTGTGTCTTTACGATCATAAACGATGTGTTGGATGTGCAGCTAGGATAAGTAATAAAGGAGCTAGGAGTGATTTTCGGTGCAGTAATAGGTTAGCATTTTTCGCTCGGGGCTAATTCAGAGGGTCACTGTTAGCATTGTGTGTTTTTTTTGAAAAAAAAATGAAAAAGATCAGTTAAATTATTTTTTCCCGATATATGGATAAAAAATATTCATAGTTTATTAAATATTAAGGTTCCTTAGACGTTGTTTCCTGTAAATGACGCGATTTCGGCCCCGGAACCGGGTCCGTGGGGCTTAAGAGGTTGGTAATACAAGACAGAATGATATGATGATCTCTGCGCTACAGCTGCTCCGTGCATGCATGCAGTGACAATAGATTAGAGACTGTTGGATGCTGCTGTTTTGAGCATTGCAATACATTTATTTTTATTATGTTTTTTTTTTATTATAGACGGTTGGATTGCTGCTGTTTTGAGCATTGCAATACATTTATTTGTATTATGTTATTTATTTATGATTATCCTTAGGCTCAACAAAGATTTGATGTCAGCTGTTGCTGTCTTTTTTTCTATAGTTAAGTTACTGAAATAGAGCCCTGCTGTTTTGTCAGGGCCTTTTCTTTAAATATAATTTTAAAATGTCGATACAGTAGCCCCCTTTTTTAAATGTCTATGCTTAAGTTTTTATAGGTGTTGCTATCTGCTTTGTGTAGCGTGGTTCTACAAGCAAGTCAGTGCATTTATCGGTTGGTATCAGAGAGTTACAAGGGTCTGTAAATGCAATGAAAACATTTGGCCACAGCAAATCATTTTTATTAAACATGTAATTTTTACTTTTGAATACTTCAGTACAAAGGATGTATTGAATAATTTAAGTGATGTGTGCACACATAAATCATTAGTCAAAACAGGGCTACATTTGATTTAATTATAAAAGGTATAATATGTGGTAAACTGAAGAGCCGTTTGGGAGCCGAAAGAGCCGGCTCTTCTTGGTGAGCCGAGCCAAATGATCCGGCTCACCAAGAAGAGCCGGAATTCCCATCACTACTGTCAGCTGTGTTTACTCCTGTCATTCAAACAGGACGCGCTGGAGAGGGGGCGGGGCTTATATCCATGTAAATACTGTGATGGAAACCAACTACGACAAAATTAACCTATTTTACCGTGGTTTAATTTGTAATACACGTTTCAAAATGATGCCGAAGTAACTAAATACTGATAACGGTTAGTAAAAACCATGCTTTGGCAAGTGTGCAGACAAGACGGCAGGCGAAAAACTTTTAAAATGCGTGTTCTCTGACTGGAGCGATCTCCATTCGATCAGATCAGGCTAAACTACCTGTATCTGCTCCGTCCAAACTCACAACAACGTCCTAAAGACAGAATTAAAGCAGTGAAGTATTCGCCATGACACAGACAGTCTGTGGTTTGTACATGTTTAACTTTTGTCTATAGTTTCAGAACAGATATGAGGAGCTGTGAGGAGTTGATTAAAGAGACAGACACACACACACCCCCCCCCCCCCCCACACACACACACACACACACACACACACACACACACACACACACACACACACACACACACAGAGAGAAAGAGAGAGTTTGACCCCTGAACGCTGTTTCTTCTGTTCTGAAATGGAATATATTTGTTAGAATTTTAGATTTTTGGATTTTGGATTTGTGAATGGGAGAAGTAGCAGATGGAAAAAATACCAAACACTAATTTTTCAAAGTAGAGTATTTCATTTTATATACGGTAATACTAAGGAGAAATAGGCCTACAGTATATGATGATATAATGTTTGACATTATTGATATTAAAAAAGTGATTTGTTTTCCATGTCATTCGTGTGTTTTTCTTATCAGAAAGTGAAGTTATTTATTTGTAAGCTCCAAATCCAAATGTTTCCCTCAATGGCCTTTGTGCCCTGGCATGTGGCCTTTGTACCCTGAAAAAACGTGTGACACCAAAGGCCAAATGGCCTTGCCCCTAAAATGACGAAAATCCAAGCCTGTATATTACATTAAATTGACAAGGATTTAAGAAAAATTGACAGATCATCAACTTAATGTTTGACCTATAAGTGACTTACAAGATACATTTATTCGTCTAAATTGTAAATCTTCTGTTCTGATATATTAACACTATACAATGAATATTTTACTTGTAGAGTTGCAGATGTTCCAGAAAAGAACTGCTGGACAAAATCCACATCTCACATGACATATGTAACATAAATCCTCCTAAATACTAGTCAAATTGTAGAATTATTCATTTATTAGCAAGCATTGAGTAAACATAATTTAGCATCTTAGTGAATCCATCTGAGTTAATCTGTGGATGTGATCGGGCTGTGGGCCAGAGAACATATGTCCCCTGCTGCTGTCAGAGAGACTACCCTTTAAAACATCTGTCCTCTATTGTCTGTTCCATTCATCAGCTGTACCACTGTATCTACTACACACATCCCACACAGATATAGACGCCTCAGTCACATGTCTCACATCTCAAACACTCTATTTTAACACTCGTCTGTATTTATAGCGCTGTGTTAAAAGGCTTGTCACCTGACCAAGCTGCCTAATGAACAAAAAGAAGAAAACAGCTTTTATTGGGAGTGATGGCAACCTGCAAAAGACAGAGCTCTTTAAAACTAAAAGCACATGTCCGACAAAGAAAAGTGGAATTTGTTTGTCTCTTCTTCGCGAGATAACTGTTACAAGTCGGCCATGAAGAGAGGAAAAAAGTGAAAGGCAGTCTCTCTACCTTCTCCTTTCACTACACAGACACACATTGATGTATGTCAACACGATTCCAGTCAACATTACTTAAAAATGTGATTTTCTTTTATGTTTCCCCTTGGGCACATGGCTTACTATGTTCACTTTGATCTTAGTTGAGATGGACAGCAAAAAATAAGGAGAGACACATTTGTATGGGAGTAGCACTTCCAGGTTCATTGTCATTTTGCTTTGTCTCTTTGGCTTTAACTGCATGTGTTAGCTTGACATAATTCAGGGTAAATGTGATGTGTTGACTCTAATTTATCAATCTCTATACTGTTTTGAACAGAAGGTGTACCTAGAAAAAACATCTCAAATATCTCCATTAATATCAATATGCTGAGAATATGAAAGTTAATTTGCAAAATGATCTCATCTCAAAAGTCAATTTAGGGGATTTATGAGTTTTTGAACACATCTCAGGATGTGCTAAAAAAAGTCCATAATTTCCCAACTGCCTATAACTCATATTTTGTGTTTTGTGCACATCATCCAGAACAAAATTGGTATTTGTTTATCACTTGCAGACTTTGTGAACTTGCAGCATGTTTTTCATTGTGATTTTGAGCTTTCCCTTGGTGAATGTATTTGTTTACGTTTTATTTATTTGCTGTATTTTCTTTAAATCAACCCTCAAACTGATAATTCAAAATGTATATATAAAAAATGATGCACTACAGACAAAAAAAAACATTTGTGATATAGGAAACAGTGAGGTAGTTGCTGTAAACATAGCCTAAACATCAATAATCAATACAAATAATCAAAATTGTTATTGATTATGTTTTTTTTCAGTTATACGAATAATAAAGAGTTTCATCACAGGTTTATTATTATAGTTTCACAAAGTTAGGAAACTTCTACAAACATTCTTCAACTCGATAGCATAATTCATTATGTTCAGGATTATGAAGTACATTTAGAAGTGACATCACCGCTAGCGGGGAACGTTCTTACAACTTTGGATAACATTACCTACAGGTTCTAATAATGTTTTAAAGAAACGTTTTAATCTGATGTTCAAAGAACCTTTTTAGGATGTTTATTATTTCAAATAATGTTCCTATAAGGTTAGCTAAGACATAGCGTTTTAACTGCAACATTCAGAGGATGTTTTGAGGATATTATTAAGGCCTGAGATGACAGAAAGTTTTTTTATAAAACGTTCCTTTAATGTGATATGTTAACAAAGGTGGAACGTTTTGCCTGCAACATTCTAAGGATGTGTTTTGGACATTGTTGGGGTAACACATTACATATGTTATTTTATAAAACATTTCCTCAATGTTACATGTAAACAAAAGAAGAACATTTTCAAAGCAACATTCGGATAATGTTTTCAGGAGGTGTGATGGCAAATATTAACACGGTCATGGTCAACGTCAGATTTATTTCTAGAGCGCTTGAAAAAACAAACTTCTTACATCTGTTTGAAAAGGATTTAAAAAAAATCTGATGTCACCATATTTTCTTTTTGAAAAAAAAAAACAAGCACATCATTCATGATAAGCTGTAAGCAGATATTGCATGTTTGCGGTGGCATGTGGGAGAAATGTTTGGTTCTCAAAAGATTCTGAGAATGTTACCATTCATTGTTCTAGGAATGTTTTCAGCGGGACGTTTTATTTTGGTTCCCAGAATGTTCTTCTGAAAGGTAGGATAACGTTCTTTAAAAACATTCTTGAAATGTTTGGTGATAACCTTAAAATGGTTTTGATAACTTTCTTAAGATGTTTTTGATAACCTTCTTAAGATGTTTTTGATAACATTGTTAGAACATTATGCCATACTATTCTTAAAACGTTTTCAGCGGGAAGTTTTAGTTTGGTTCCCAGAATGTTCTTCTGAAAGGTAGGATAACGTTCTTTAAAAACATTCTTAAAATGTTTGGTGATAACCTTCTGAAGATGTTTTTGATAACCTTCTTAAGATTTTTTTTATAACATTGTTAGAACATTATGCCCTACTATTCTTAAAACCTTTTCAGCGGGAAGTTTTAGTTTATTTCCCAGAATGTTCTTCTGAAAGGTAAGATAACGTTCTCTAAAAACATTCTTATAATTTTTGGTGATAACTTTCTTAAGATGTATGAACGCATTGAGACAAATGAATAGGACGTATACAAACGAATTTTCATGCCAATATTCCCTCACATGCACTTATAATCACACTAAGGTATGTAGGCCTACAGTATTCATAATATCATATACATTTTAAGAATGTATTTAGAGAACGTTATCCTACCTTTCAGAAGAACATTCTGGGAACCAACATAAAATGTCCAGCTGAAAACGTTTTAAGAATAGTAGGGCATAATGTTCGAACAATGTTATCAAAAACATCTTAAGAAGGTTATCAAAAACATCTAAAGAAAGTTATCACCAAACATTTTAAGAATGTTTTTAGAGAACGTTATCCTACCTTTCAGAAAAACATTCTGGGAATCAAAAGAAAACTTCCCTCTGAAAACATTCCTAGAACAGTGAATGGTAACATTCGCAGAATGTTTTTAGAACCACACATTTCTAGCTGGGATGATTGTTAAAAAAAATGCAATACAAGACACAAATGAGCTCTTCGCTAGGTGACGCTAACTGGAGCGAAGAAAACTTGTTTTCAACTTGGTGAGTTCTGAGATCAGTCAGAGGCTGAGCTGCCAATCAAAAAAACACACACACACACACACACACACACACACACACACACACACACACACACACACACACACACACACACACACACACACACACACACACACACACACACACACACACACACACACACACACACACACACACACACACACACACACACACACACACACATACACACACACACACACAAACACTGCGTATGTTGCTAGCTAGGCATAGCAAATGTCTGCACAGTTGGTATATATAACACAGACAAACACAGACTATACAGACGGTCCCAGAGAACTTTATGCAAATCACACAAGGCAGAAAAATCTCCTTATTATTCAGTTTGAACACTTCTTGTGATAAGTGAGCTGAAGTTGATGTGGACAATTGTTGAAACTCCCCTATAATGGACTGTTTAACAAAGATCACTGCAGTATTTGCTCTATCTCTTTGTTGGAATTTTGGCTTGTGTGCCTCTTGTCGACAGCCCAGGGTAAATGAGATGTGTGTTGGCTTATTGACAATGCGGAAATGTATTCACACTAATAAACAATGGACAGAGCCCGAGGGGTCCAGCCTGGAAAAACAATGCTGTTAATGGGATGCATTTTGGACCTGTTGAGGGTAAAGGAAACAAAAAAAAGGCAGAACTAGGGAAGGAAGCAGACGAGCATTACAGTGAGGTGATTTAAGGGGAAGAAGGCAGGATACATGACAGGATGAAGGTGAATAATACTGAGAAAACGGGAGCAAAAGTGGGCTGGGAGAGGAGGAGGGGTTGCGCTGAAGTGAGCGAGGGAGGGATGAGAGGAAGGGAGGCAGACTAAATCCTCACACCATTATTATCAGGACTCACATGCAGCCGCTCCTGTGAAGGAGTGAGAGGAGATAGAAAGAGATAAAGAAAAGATGGAGTTAAAAAGGAAGTGGAAAGCAGGATTACTGGTGTGACAGCACCGGCAGATGAGCGTCAGCGCAGCGGTGAAGAGAGAAAGAGAGAGAGAGAGAAACTCTAGTGGGAAAAGAAAAAAAACCAAATCAGTGCAACAGGATGAAGACCTGCTAGTGCACAGGCGGCCCAACCCCGCAGACCTGCCATCTGTCCCGGCGTTCTCTCTGCGTTCCTGACGCTCCCACCATCCACTAACATCTGGATCAACCCCCATCCATATGGGAAATAGGGCGACGGGGGGCCAGAAAACCCAAATCTTCTAATCCCCTCATCCTTTTTCATCACAGAGGACCTGAGGACGCTCATCGTCACCGGGGGGATCCCTTGCCCTGGAGTATCACCTGAGGGGCTGATACCCAGACCAGAGGGGGGGGGGGGGGGGGGGCAGGGGTGGTAGGAAAACTTTTGCTCCAAACATGCAGAGGCGTGCACAGGACCCTTTTTTTTACCGCTATGTGAGATTTTTCTAACTTCCCATGGATCTGTCGTGTCTTGTACCCCCGAGTAAGGAGAGGGAAAGGGAGACAGAGGAGGGGGAGAGGGGGAGAAAGGAGGAGACAGCGGGGAAGCGTCACTGCCACCGCTGCTGAAGTGTTACCGGTGTTTGTGCTCCTCCGCTCAAGAGGCATTTTATCATTCTTCCAACCCCCCCACACCCCCCTTTAGCCCTTCTCCTCATCCGAGCAGCAGGGAGCCTGAGGGATACAGACAGAGAGCTAAACACTGTGGGTTTATGCACATATGCACACACACACTGGCTGTTCCCGCACCTTTCAACACCCTTCTCTTCCCTCACTTTTCCTTCCCCATTTTTGATGTCCTGTCTTCACCTTCATGACCAGTTGTAAATCTGGAACAGAGGAAGAAGTGCAAGCAGGAGTGAAGAAAGAGAGGAGTTAGAAAAGACAGTTTTTTGGGGGGGGAAAAACACTTGCTGTCACGTTGTGAAGTTCTCCAGGGGGGGTGTGCAGACATCCAAAGCTGCCAAACACACACAGTCAATGATAGCTCACACACACTCGCTCTCACACAGAGACCTGGTCTAAATGCGTACTCCTACAGGTGCTGAGAGAGGCAGGTGAAAAACAGGTGGAACAGAAAAAGAAAGTCATTTGGAGGAAACCAGCCGGGGAACGATGGAGCAGTTGGATGACAGCAGAAAGCACAGGTAAGTTACACAAACACACACACACACACACACACACACACACACACACACATACACACACACACACACACACACACACACACACTGCATCACACACTTATTCTGTCACTTTATCTGATCAATCGTCAGGAAATGGTTGTTTATATATAAGATATGAAGACAGAATAAACAAACACTAGCACAAGCAGCTCAGGGGGAATGTAAGGATAGACCCACAGTATGAGTCCAGTCATACTTTCAGTTTCCATAAGTGAAGAGTTTCCTCGAGAGAAAGCTCCCATCTGCTGCTGACAGAAACAGAACAGCCAGTTGTTACTATAACAAGAGGACATAGGATATTTCATTCTGAGTTTTGGCGGTAAGCTGCTTGTTTAGAGTGTGTGTGTAAGTGTGTGTGTTTGTGTGTGTGTGCGCAAAATCCTTTCATACCTTCAAAATCACTTATGGATTATAGATGTTGCACTATCAGTGTTTCACTGTCATATCAGTTATCTGGTAATGCTCATTGATTGGTCCCATAAGCTGCATGTAGCAGCTCTCATTTTTCTTCATTAGTGACTTTCTTTTCCAGTTTGCACATAACATATTGCAGCATAATGTAACACAGTTTCTTTGAGCCCCATAGTTCACATTAACATAGATCAGCGGGTCCCAGCAGGGTGTATGTGGCCCCCTGAAAGGCTCACAAGATACACCTGAGGGGTCACAAGCTGATTGACAGGAAAATAAAAGTGAAAGATATAATTATTTTAAATTTAAATGAATTATTGTGTCTAATTAGATAATTTTTCCTTCAGGCTTTTGAAAAACTTTTGATCATAATTTACCATGTGGCATCAGATGGATCTAAACAGTTTCAATATGATTAGAAGGGGTAGAAAAATCCTATTTATATGGGACACAATTATATTGATATCTGACCTTTGTCTAATTCTTGTAAAATACTGGCAGCTTTAAACTTTTCAGATTTCTGAAATATTTGTAAATGTATAATGTTGCAAGAGAGACCAGTAGACCCATGGTCCTTGATATAGGGGATATAGGGGATCACAAGATGTGGGGATGGTAAAATCGCAGAAAATCATATTTCTTTCACATAAAACTAAATGTATTTTTCTCAGTTTGAATTAAACAACCTGACAATTGGGCTGTTCCCAACACATGCACACACTAATATGGTGAAGAAACAAGGATTTGTATTACGAGAGACAAACCAAAAAGGGGTGGGAACTGCCGACATACAACCAGGAATATGTATGTCACCATGTGAAAAGCCATACTATCTTCGCTTCATGTATATTTTGGTAAATCTGTCAACATACTGGGATTTCCATTGCTTTACGTTTGATTTGACGAGGGGCCAAGCCGATCTAGAAATGCTCCCGTCCTGTCAAAGTCACTCATCTCGGCTGATACGTCCGGTCTGCAATGATTTCCTGTAAAGCTGTCAAGTCTTTGTGTGTGAGAGCGGGAACCCACAGAGAGATGGGGTGGCAAAGTTAGCAGTTAAACCCCTTATTATGATGAATGTATGTGGCAGATGTTATGTGATAGGATTCGTTATAAGCTCTGGGTTAAGTCATATTGTGAGTTTAATTTGTGTGTGGAAGATTTATCAACTGTGTGTGTACATGAGCATATAGGCTACCTGTTAAAGCTGCACTCACAAATCACCTTGTGTTTCACAATCCATCCATATGGAGGCGAGACAGGGATGGAGAGATAAAAGGAGGAAAAGAAGGGTGGAGCAGTTGAGCTGGTTGACGTTGACAGAGTGTCTCTACGGTGTGTTTACTGGCACATAACTGTTAATGTAACTGTTTTAATGATGACTTTAGGGAAGAGCGATGGAAGTGCTTCATTGAGTGGAGTCTCATTAATCCAACGTGTGATTGAAGTCTTTTTTCCCTGTGTACTGACTCGTATTGAAGTTCTAAACTGGTTCATTAGGCGTTTTTTTTGTAACCACATGTCCACAAGAGCACAAAAAAATGTAGCCTCTGAGGGAACCCGCCCATTTCACACAGCCATTACTCATATCCATTACTTATAAGGTTTGCTTATTGCAGAATGTTGAACATGTAGTGGAATAAACTCACCAATGGGAAGGTGTAGCTAAATAATAAGACTGAGTTGCCATTTAATTTTCACTTCATTTTGTGTTAAAGGCACGTTTTTTTTGGCCACTTGGGGGCAGTAGCAGAATCAAGTAGTAACACATCATCCTCAAAGGCAACATTGTTTGCAAAAACAACAACCTTATCTTAATATCTAGCAGATAGTGATGGATTTTATTTTTTATTTCTAAAGGCCTGATGAATGTAAGTCCACAATGAACTCTCCTTTTACAGTAGCTTTATTTTTGGTCTCAACCAACTCTTGAGGGGAATGCTCCATTAAATTCACTATACCTTTGTCCTGCTCTTTAGCTGCTAAATGCTAACACTAACATAGTACGTATAATGTGCATGACATATGAGTGTTTGATGATGCTGATTAGAGGACTGTGTGAAGCAAACAATACTTTTCCAAAGGCTCCATAGATCTGAGGGAAACTGTAGAGTTGGTATTAATTGAGATTGTCACTAAAAATTACTTTCTTCACATACAGTACATGCAGTCCATTTGATCCATTGCTAACATGGAATCATTGGTTAAGAGTATAAAAAACAAGCTGTCGAGATAAAATGCAGGTGATACTATATGTGCAAAAACCAAGATGGTGTAACATTTTATCTTTCATTGAGTGTTGACCAGCAACACTGTACTCAGTGCTGCCATTCTAAGTTGGAAGCTGTATTAAAGACCATATTCGATATGCCTAAATCTGTATTGCTGGAGTCAGATTGTGTTCTTTAGTCCTCCCCTACAATTTATTTCACAATTTATAAATGATCTGTTTTGCAGTTTTGGTTTTATACTACAACATATATACAACAAAATAAGTACAATGTATTTTTATCTGTTAAAATAAGCTTTAAATCAGCAGCTACTCAGCACCATATAGAGTAATTCAAGTTAAATCTAGCTTTAGCATCTGCAACACTAATATTTTGTTGACATTAATGCATCAATAATTCAAAAATTCAGAATAATAACTACTTTAACTTTGGTACTATTCGATGCTTATACCTTTCTACTTCAGTAAGAGTTCTTCTAACACCACTGAATAAATAGCTTCCAGTCATCAGAGCAGAGAAAAAGTGAACTCTCAAAATCAAACCAGAAACTTAAATGACTGCCGCAGAGTTAGTCTTCACACCGGGAATTCTTGGACTGATCTCGGGTCTGCATAAATGAGGCTCTAAAGAATCCTGACGTTTCATGTGGCTGTCATGCCGCCTGCAGTAAGTTGATGAGAGGCAGGCCATCTACTACATTATTACCAGCCCAATAATTCAAGCTCCCTAATTAATGCAATCAAATCAGCTTCCAAGGTGCTTTTAAAAATCAAGGTTCAATGAAGACATGTTAATAATTCTCTGGTGAGGATGCTTATTCTATCAAGTAGATCCTCTCGGCTCATTTCCTCTTCACCCTGTGGGGACTCCATCATGTCCCAGCTAAGTTAAATGCTACCTAATGTATATACTGTATTACCAAGGAGGTATGTTGTATTTTAGTAGAAGTAATGCACCATCTAAACATGCAGAGTAACAGGTTTTGCTGCTGTTTATTCGTTTTGTTTATAAAGATCATCTTCCCATCGTTATGAAGTTAAAAGGAAATATATTATTATTCTCTCATTTAGACCCCAGAGCTTGCAACATCTTAATTGGCTAACAGACAATTTGCATTCTATTCAATTTCTTACGTAATCCTTACCTTTCAGGCTGAAAGTTAATAAAAAATGAAAATTATTGCTTTGTTAAAAGAGCAAAGAACAGCTGAAGGCAATGAACATTTGTATTGTTTTCGGTCTTCTCAAGTGTCTTTATATAATGTTAAATGGTTAATCCAATCACCTGCCAAGTAGGATTTAAGTGCCTGCCGGTTTGCTACAAAATGTCCAGCCCTGCTACTTTTTTCCTGAGCTGCAAGTGAACAGCCCAATGAAAGAAAGATAGTTTTTACAGGAAATATTTTAAATAAATGTTGAGGCAAAGAGACTTAGAAGATTAATTGTACTGCTGAAAAAAAAAAGAGAACAATTGTATGATGTATGTTTTTAGCATTTCATTTGTTGGAGAATTGATGCTGCAGCTGGACAATGAACAGCACTCCTCTTATTGTATGACACATTTTCAATTTCTCTTGTTCAACTTTCTTTCACTCATTTCCCGGCAGTGTAACAGTAATCTAAAGTTGTTCTATTTTCCCATCCTGTCTTGCCAAATGTACAACCATTACATTCTACGAGGAATTTGTATGTGTGTAGTGATTTTTATGCTGACGTATGTACAGTATGACGTGGGTCCCAGTGAGAGAGTGTATCCTGAATGGCAGGGCTGCACTCCATCTGGAAATCTCTATAATAATAGAAAAACCTGTGTCACTCAATGCGCAAACACAAATATATTTTTGAAAGTTAAACGCACAACCACAAGAGGATTTAAGGATTGCACAATTTCTGATGACATGGACTTTGACATTTTTTGATACGCGGAGTGAAGCAGGCAGGACCCAAACGCAGATCACACTGATAATTCCTTTATTTCAAGGGCTAATATCAAACATGGTCAAACAGAACACTCACCGGTGAACTCAGTCACAAACAAAAGACAAACCGATACTGAACACAGGAAGAGACAAGACTATATACAGGGAGGGGTAATCACAAGACGAGAAACAGCCAGGCAGGGGAAGACAAACACAAGGGCCACAGGTGAACAAAATCAGACAACTAGACACACCAGGGAAACTAACGACAGGAGGAAAAACACAGGGAAAAGGACCAGACAATAACCCAGGAGGAAAACATGACAGGGAGAACAGCAAAACACCCAAACCTAGACATAGAAACGTGACATGACATGAGAATTGTGACAGAACCCCCTCCTCAAGGGACGGATTCTAGACGTCCCTAAACACCAAACAAAATAAATCCAACAATGTCCAGCAGGGTGGGTGGAGGGGGTCCGGAGGACGGGCCTTTGCTGACAGCCCAAGGCATGGCAGAGGACCAGGAAGGGGTCTCGGGCGGACGGCCCGGGGGCAAGGCAGAGTTCGAGGAGGGGGTTTCGGGTGGACGGCCCGGGGGCAAGGCAGAGTTCGAGGAGGGGGTCTCGGGCGGACGGCCCGGGGGCAAGGCAGAGTTCGAGGAGGGGATCTTGGGCGGACAGCCCGGGGGACAGGCAGAGTTCGAGGAGGGGCGAAGACCACAGTGGGCGAACTCAGGGGGCCGGGCTCGAGGGCGAAGACCGGACAGCTCCGGAGGCCGGGCAGGAGCCGTTGTTGACCGGACAGGATCCGGAGCCGGTGGGACAGGTGTCGGCAAGATCCCCCACGGAAGAGGACACAGGGCCGGCAGGACCCCCGGCAGGAGAGCAGTCGGCGGGGCCTCCAACGGCACAGGCCATAGGATTGGCAGGACCCCCGGCAGAAGAGTAGTCGGCGGGACCCCCAACGGGACAGGACATGGAGTTGGCAGGACCCCCAGCGGAACCTCCAACGGCACTTGAGAAGGAACTTTTGTCGGTCGGTACGCCGACAGGACACGGGGAGCTGGCGTCGGCTGGAGAGCCAGCAGGAGACGAGGTGCTGGAGTTGGCCGGTACGCCGACAGGGCTCGGGGAGCTGGCGTCGGCTGGAGAGCCAGTCCTGTAGCCGAAACTGGAGTCGGGACCATGGCTACTGGGGCCAGGACTGGGGCCGGAACCATGGCTGTGTGGGCTGGTTCTGTAGCCGGAACCATGGCTGCTGGGGCCTGTACTGGAGCCCGAAACATGGCTGCTGGGGCCGAAACCAGGGCTGGAACCATGGCCGCTGGGGCCAGAACTGGGACCGGAATCATGGCTCTTGGGGCTCGGGCTGCTAGCCTGGCCTTGCGACTCCTTCTCTTAGAAGCCGCCTGAAGGCTCAGTGGACCTCCAAAAGCCATACGAGTTCCAAAAAACGACTCCTGGACAGGAGCAGGAACTGGGGCAGAAGCACGGGTTGACTCCAGATGGAACCCACCGAGGCGTATGGTGCCAGGTTGGGAATTGGGAGACAGGGAGCTAGCATGCCTGGGGCTAGCAGGCCGGGAATCACACAGCGAGAAGATATTCTAAATCCAGCCAGGTAAGAATTTCACCAAACCTGGTTTCTCCATAGCCATCTGGCGCGCCTCTGACAACACAGCCTCTCGCTGCTGAACTCCGGACGCTCTCTTCCATCGATCCGAGCAGTTAGCCAAAAAAAAGGAAAAATTCAATAATTCCAGCTCGAACGGATCTTCCGGGCCCATTTCACGGTTGGTTGGTTATGATACGAGGAGTGAAGCAGGCAGGACCCAAACGCAGATAACACTTTATTTCAAGGGCTAATATATAACATGGACAAACAAAACACTCCACGGTGAACTCCTTCACCAACAAAAGACGAACCAACCAAGGAAGAGACAAGACTATATACAGGGAGGGGTAATCACAAGATGAGAAACAGCCGGGCAGGGGAGGAGAAACACAAGGGCCACAGGTGAACACAATCAGACAACTAGACACACCAGGGAAACTAACGACAGGAGGAAAAACACAGGGAAAGGACCAGACAATAACACAGGAGGAAAACATGACAGGGAGAACAGCAAAACACCCAAACCTAGACATAGAAACGTGACATGACATGAGAATCGTGACATTTTTTTTCTGAATTTCAGTCGTTTGCTGCCAGTCAGTTGTTTATTTCCATTTATTTAATTTTAAATTCAGTTAAAAAGATAAGAAGTGAATCAGGTGATTGTTGCGTGTTAGTGTGTAATTTAAATTCACTTGTAACACATTGTGTCACATCATTCCTTACTGTGCTTTAAATGCTGCACATTACACACATGTTGCTGCTAATCTGGAGCTAAAACACACACACACACACACACACACACACACACACACACACACACACACACACACACACACACACACACACACACAGACAGAGAGAGATTGACCCTTGAAGGCTGTTTTCACACACACACACACACAGCTAATCTGAAGCCCCATTATGCTGCCTCATCCCAGCGATTACACTGTTTAATGAACTCTTGACCCTCTCTCCAATCATATGCCCATTAAGTGAGTCTGTTCTCAGACTGTTGTTTGCAATCATCCTCCCTAGAATTACCCTTTCCCACTCCTTTTGTTTAAATGTTAAGTTTGAATTTATTTACCTACTTTAAAAAACAATAACTTCTGCTTTAAGATCGTTTGTGGGAATCTCATTCTACTTTCAATCTCACACTTGAAACTCATTTGTGTATAACTATTTTGAAATGCAGGGATTGTGAATTATTAATAACAAACAAAAAAACTGTTCTCCGTTTCCTCAGATTGTTTAAAAAATAAGCAATCATTTACACATTGACTTGATTAAAAAATATCCTTAGTAAAGCAGTAACATATTTAATATGCATGAACCATTGTATTGAAGACAATCAGATGTAAAATGTTGATATGGTAATATATCCAAGACTCCCAGCCTAACTCCAGACAGCACACATTCAGTGTATAGTGTGTGGCTTTTTTTTTTATAAATCTACCTCCACCTCTGATCCACACTCTTTAACAATGTTGAACAACTAACCTAAGGACATCAGAGGCATGTACTACGAAGCTGGTTCAACCTAACCTGGATATGTTTGAGTTAGCCGGTTGGCCTAATCCAAAACATACGCGCTCTAGCTAAACGGTACTACGACGCGGGTTATCAAGTGGAACGCTCAAGCCAGCCGTGCCCTATCTAGTTAGGTGCGCGTTCACATGAAAGGGGTGGTATTTGGAGCATTCGAACAATCACAAACATGGAGAAGCATACTGACAGCGCAGCGTCATACTTCCTGAATGAAAAGTAAACTATAATATTAGAGATGTGAAGAAGTTAAACTTTAAACATCCATGACTTAAACACTGTATCCAGGATAAAAGCCACATAGTTGCACCTGCAAGGTGAATACAGCTGGTAAAAGAAAAGTGTTTGAATGCGTACATTAACAGGTTTATGATATCACTGCCCCGTCTAAGACACGAGTGGATCTGACTATAATTACATTTGTCTCGAGTGTTTCGTCAACTTAATGTGTTGCTTAAAATAATACTTCTGCATACAGTATGTGACACTGTAAGTGTTGCGAGGCCAGATACGGCTCAGCTGACTCAGATAACGAAATATATGATACATGATGTGATATGCCGCGGACTGTAGCCTACTTAATGTTACTCTGATCCGGTTCCTTATGTTGTGGCAGATATTTAAGTAAGCTTTCTTAACGCTAATGTTATAATAGTCAGATTGCTCTGAAGATGGGAGGTGATATTCTATTAATGTTCACATTCACACAGTCGGAGATTTCTGCCGGCCGTCTTTCCTGCAACGGCAGCTTTTCTGTATTTCCTTTCTCCTGTAATATGACTTGATCGCTTTAAACTCTGCACACTGAGCTCTGATTGGTCAGCAGGCAGTGCTTTCACTGAGTTGAGCTCTTAGCCTGCAACCTAACCTGCTCCGGGGCAGGTTAGCCGCACAACATGAGTTACCATGGAGATCTAGCCTGCTAAAAAGAGAACCAGCTTCGTAGGACCGGAAACCCCAAGTTGTCCCTGAAGTTAGCCGGCTAAGCGAAAATCCTAGTTCGTAGTATACCCCCCAGGTTGTCTCTGTGTTAAATATTAGCCTCTCTGTTCTGCCCATGTAAAATTAGCTTTATTCAGCACAGCGGTTGGTAAATAAAAGAGTGGTTTGAGGATTATACGTGTTACCTTGTTGTTCTGCTTTAGCTGTACACAGAGAATCTACAATACTAATTTTTCATCTTCTATTCTAAGAAATATTCAAAGTATAATCTTCCGTCTCATGTCTGCCACTTAGGATCTGTTCCTTTTTGAATTGTGCTGCGTGGGGAGTTGTTTGTTTATAATCTACACCTCGCACAAGTGGGTGGTGGGTTAGTGGCTGCTCTATGCTCACATGGAGACATAATAATTCATTGGATACAAATAAAGTGAACCCAGGATTTACACGAGAAAGAAAACAGCCTGGCCGTAGATCAAATCATTATAAACTCCTGGGGGTGCTCTGCATAAATCATATTTCCAAATGATATGTTTTATATCTGACCTCAAACAAACCCATGTCTATATTGACTTGATTCTATATATAAATGGCCAAATGGTAAAGGTGTCACTTTATGCAGATGACAATGCTCAAAATATCTTTATTACGTAATTCAGTTTTACTAGAGGAACATTTACAACATAATTTTACAAATATATATATATATATTTTTTAATGAAACCAAACACCATCCACGCGACACAGATTTATGAAGTAATCCTTAATAAAGGCAGCTTCATGTCAATTGTTGCAGGTATAACTCTTTATTGACTGACGTTTGATTCCAGAAGAGTCTAATAAAAGGATTACATTGCCTTTGAAGGTCTAAATTAGATATGTATTTCTTAAGGTACCTAAAGCCCAGGAGCAGAATGCCTTATTAAAGATGAATGATTGATATGCCAGGCGCATGAACAGTGAGGAGAGGTGGGACACGTTTGACCTATAGTGTTGTTTTGAAAGGAGCCTTGAATCAAAGCAGGGAGGTCTTGTTAATTATCAGGGTGGTCTCTGATGGCCAGAGATGAGACCGACCCTCAATATAAAACCCCCCACCAAATATGTGGAGATCTTTATTTGTTATAAAGAAAGACCACCTGCATTTATAACACCTTCAACGGTATTTCATTACAAGGAGAGATCTTCAAACTGCTCACATTTGATTGAAGTGGCTTGCTCGATGAAAATGTTGAAGATTCTTGTTCTGTTAGATGTGTGTTGAACGCACTCCAAATATCAGATGTTGATTATGGCAGTGACCCATTTTAGGAGACAGCAACATAAAACATTTTTGGGACATCCTTCAGCTATGAATGTTGTTGATTTCACGAATCTCAGTAAACATATCATCACTTTACACGGATGTTGACAACTCCTCTGTTTATTTGATAACTTAAGCTAAAGGTACCCATTATCCTTTTTTCAGGTTTTCCCTTACCTGTAGTGTGTAATATAGGGGTTTGTGCATTTAAAAATGAGCATTATATAATCTTTTTAATACTTTGGAGCTTCAGATTAACAAATCAAACTAGAGAATGCAATTCCTGAAGAAATTGCTAGTGGGAATGCTTTATGCTGAAAATCTGACGCTAAACTGCTATGCTGAAATGTAATGTGTAAGAAGAAAGTGATGACTTGAGATTGAAATGATACATGAACACTGGGGGCTTGAATGTGTGATGAGAGAAGAAAAGACAGTAAAAAGGCTTGGAAAAGCAGCAGAATATTTGAACTGCAAACTTCTGAACTAACTTGATGGCGAATGATCTGTCGCCATGGCAACGGCATTTGATGACACCCCATAATACGCTTAGATGCGTTGATGGCTGCATCGTTACCAAACCTGTGAAGTTTTGGGGCGTTTGGAGCAGTTTCACTGAAGTTATGAGAAAACCTTGTTTCAAGGCGAGCATTGTGTTGCCATGGCAACGGCATTTGAAGAAATCTCAAAACTGTCCCGTAGATGTCTTCACGGCTGGACTGTTAGCACACGTGAAGTTTGAGCACTTTTTGAACATTTTCATAGGAGTTATAGCGACATCATGTTTTATGGCGAGGGATGCGTTTCCATGGAAACGGCATATAGTGAGATCTCAGATTTGGCGTAGAGCTGTTGAGGCATGGACCGGTGATATACAAGTGAAGATTGGGGGACGATTGGACCGTGTCGATGGGACTTACAGCCACATCGTGTTTCATAGCGAGTGGTCTGTCGCCATGGCAACGGCATTTGATGACACCCCATACTACGCTTAGATGCGTTGATGGCTGCATCGTTACCAAACCTGTGAAGTTCTGGGCTGTTTGGAGTATTTTCACTGAAGTTATGAGAAAACCGTTTTTCAAGGCGAGCATTGTGTCGCCATGGCAACGGTATTTGAAGAAATCTCAAAACTGTCCCGTAGATGTCTTCACGGCTGGACTGTTAGCATACTGCTATCTGAAGTCTGCTGCTCTGAGCATGTCAGTTGTAGCGATGACATCATCGTGTTCCATTACACAGGTGTTTATATTTGAGCTAACGAGGCGTCCAGAGATCAAAGGCTTCATTGTTCTGAATGAGAGATAAACCTCTTACATGTGAACGTTTTGTGTTAGAACCGTAACAGATATCTGTGAAATTTCAAAACGTGAAGCATGTCAAGGAAGTTGAGTATCTGAAGTGTAATTTTTGTGTATTTTCGGGTTAATAATGTGGCCTTTTTGACAGTTTACCTAAAGGTGTGCGGCTGCTACCGTGAGGAAATATCTGCCTGAAATTACAATGGGGTTTAATGGAGGAATGTTGAAAGTTGTTGTCACTTCATGCCCTCAAGAGGCATTTTGTTTAATTATTTTGCTTAATTATTTGTCATTTTTCAAGCTACGAGATGTTTTCCTAGATTTGTCATGATAACTTATGTCTCAGGAATGTAGGGTTTGGGAATTATGGCCGTTTTAAAAATATATATTAAGGCACATTTCAAGATTTTCTACCCTCTAGCTGTGACATCACGCACTCTAGTTAATGTTAAAATCTGAAGAAAACCTCTAAAACAAGGTCTGAACAATGTTTAATATCTCTAAAAGTAAGAATCAGATTTAAAAGTTGTTTTACACGAATAATGTCAGAAATGTGTAACATTTTAAAGTTAGAATGAGGTTTCTGAGTGAAAGTACGAATGAACAGTTAGCAGTTGAAGTCGCATGAAGATTTGTTGAAGTTAAAGAATTTCTCCATTGACTTCAATGGTTAAAAATGTGATGTATTATGGGATGTATCTCTGGAATTATGAAAGTTATGAATGAGAAAAGTAATAGCCATCGATTCCCGACCGAGCTGAACGGTTTGATGTTTGAACGGAGTTTCTGCGATGTTCAATGCGGGAGGAGAAGCACGGCAAAATAAATCGGCGGAATAATAAACTTTTCGTCCGTAGAATAACAGTTTCTTGGAATGCTGTTAACAGCATTCCCACTAAATTATAAGGCAAAACTATAATATACATCATAATGGAAACGAAAATGACTGTTACAGGTTTCTGTTTAGAAGGAGGAGGAATTTAAGGTTTTTTAAAAAGTATTTTCGGACAGAACGATGACATCAGCCCACTTGATGTGAGGCTGAAGTAATTTAATATAATGTAATCCCAGTGATGAGGGTGGAGACCTGTGAGGCAGTTTTGGCATCCTGCGTGTTTGGGTTTGTGTGAGTGCATGTGTGTGTGTGTGTGTGTGTGTGTGGGGGTGTGTGTGTGTGTGTGTATGTGTGTGTGTGTGTGTGCGCTGAATCCAAAATGTGTAGAGATGGAGAGATGATTACAGTCATGACACTGGGGGCTGGATTAAGGGGGATTACATGCATGCATACTTGCAAACACTGTCGCTAATGCATGCACACACACGCAAACACACACAGACACACACAGTTTGTAGGGCTAATAGTGTCATACAAAAAGGGCCAGAGAGGAGGCCAGGAGGTACAAATAAGGGACAGATACTTACGGATAATCGTGAATCATGTCAAAAAGATCATGAAGTAAAGTAGCTTGTGTGTCTGACTTTTGCTCTCTCCTTCTGTTCTCTCATCCTCTCTCGCCCATATTCTACCCCTCCTTTCCAGGTAGTAAGCTGCCAACATGGCCATTCCCAGGGGTCAGCCTCCTCCCTCTCCTTGGCCTCCTCTCTTCCTCCTCCTCCTCCTCTACCTCCTCCTCATCTCCTCCCTACCCCCCCTGCAGGCCCGGCCCCTCCTCCTCCAGCAGTCAATCAACGTGGCGGTGGTGTTCAGCGGCTCCAGCTACCAGAATGAGGTCAGAGGTCGTCTCAGCGGGGAGAACTTTGTGGACATGCCCGTGGTGGTCAGCCCAGTGACCGTGCTGGTCAACGACACTAACCCCCGTGACCTGCTGACTCGCCTCTGCGATACCATGGCAACGGAGAAGCTGCACGGAGTCGTGTTTGAGGATGATGTGGGTGTTGGTGACGACACTCAGGTAAAAATGCATTTATGCAATTGTGTTTTTTTTCTGATATAACATTCCATACAGTGTCACATTGTTTAGTCACCCACAGCCAAGTTACTTAAAGCTGCACAAGACAACATTTTTATTTAAAAAGGCATGCTGTCTAGTTAAAAAATAAGTACTAATTAAGATTCCAAGAATGTACGTGTTTGCTCAAAGTAAATGATGTTGCTTGTATGGTTTGATTGTAAAGGGAGGAAGTGATATGAAATCGTAACAGTTATTAGAACCCTAAACAGTCCCCCTACTAAGTATTGTCAGTAAAAAAATAAAAAAAATTGTCTTTTAAATTACTTAAAGGTAGGGTATGTAACTTATTTCAGAAAACACTTTTTGTTATATTCCATGGAATGCTCTTAACATCCCGATAGCAATGAATATATTAAATGCTTTGACAATAAATACATAAAAAAATGTCATCTGTGGAAGCCGTAGCGCTGTAAAAAGCACGACCAATCATTTTAGCCGGGCCGGCTAAAATAACTGGATGGCCTAACTACCTAGATTAGTTTAACAGTGTCTCACCTTTGGCATGAATGGTTGCATTGGAAAACCATTGGTTTGACTGGTTGTTTCACTTTGGCAAACATGTAAGTTTCTGAATTTAATCTAACTGTTCAAACTGATTGAATTTGTGCTGTATCACTGGTGCAGGAAAAACAAAATCATTCTTTAGGCAAATACTAAATCTGTCTGTTTCATCTCCAGGTAGCAGAAGTGGCACAGATCCTGGACTTCCTCTCCACTCAGACAGCTCTGCCAATCGTTGGCATCAGTGGCGGCTCTGCAGTTGTCATACCATTCAAGGTACTGTCAAAAATAATGAGCCCATCACTTCAGCATTGACCCATCACCACCCTGGAGCTGGAAACAGAGCTAGAGTAGTTTTCCTTCCTGCTATGTCACAGTGATGCCACACAACAAATACAATGTGTGTCCTAGAGGTTTTAATACAACATTTTTCACAAACAGTATAATTAGCAATTTAGGAAGTAAGAAAAGCAGATCGTAGTAATGATGAACAACAATCTGCAGTCTAAACCCTGTCAGCAGCAGCAGAGCCTCCTGTCTTACTCAGAACTCTTCCAACCGGCGTCATTCAGCTTACAACAACTTAAGTAGGTCAGAGAGGTGAAAACTATTTTGGCAAGCAACTCACTGAATGCAAATATTTGGATATGAGCAATACAGATGAGTGAATGATCAGCGATTGTGGGGGAAACCTCTGAAGCAATTGGAGTCAACACTCAGAGAGACACGAGGAGAGCTGGAGCTTTGATGGCAAACACTGATGGTTTATTTGGAACTTCGGCCGGAGAATTCACAAGACATGTCACGGGCCACGGTTTGACCACACGGTTGAGATGCCAGAATCAATTCTGAAGAACTCTCCTGTAGCTCCAGGTTTGAACTAGTTCAGAGTGTAATAATCAACATTCTTCAATAGATAGACTAAACAGCTGAGGGACACTGAATCACATTTGTTGTCGCTTATGGCTCAAGGTCATCTACACCCCGAGAAGGATGTGTTCCAGGAAGACCCGGCGTCATGGGCGGGCCCAATGAGAAATCAGGGCTGATACATTTTTTTAATTATATACAAATATATATATAAATATATTTTATTATTATGTTTATTGTTGTTATTTGTAGGGCTTTGTCATACCATTTATTTTTGTATTAAACTATGTTGAAACATTCGTATAATATCATTTTTTTCTATTTTGCTATGAAATTCTGAATTAATCTCTGCGCGCGAAACTGGTTTTTCGCGGGATTGAGTCGTGTGTGTGTTTTTTTTAAGTGAGATGTGTCTCAGCAGCCTGTCAGTTTACTAGGCTAGGTTAGTTTGGCCAATGGCTATTATCCTTTTTTATATGTATCGCAACAATGGATATCAGGAAGTGGTTCACGAACAAAAAGAGCTCACAAAAGGATTGTGGCACTGGCAACTCAGCACCAGATGCTGGCAACTTGACGTGTCCCCCGCCATCTCTTCTACCTTCTCCTCCACCAGGACCCGATTCAGACGCAGCCTCTTCGGAGCCGGGCAGCAGCAATTAATCCTTTAGCAGCCCAGGCCCAGCTCCCATTCTAAACGCTCTTGATCTTGGAGATTTTAGTTTTATAGTTCTAGAGGACCTTGGCGTGAACATATCAAAACAGGTAGTCCTGGATAGTTTTCCATCTCTGCTTTTCTCCGGGAAAAAACGTAGTTTTGCGAGCCAAAACCGACCCTGGCTTGAATATTCTGTGAAAGGCGATGCTGCGTACTGTTTCCCATGCAGAAAGTTTAAGGCTCATCATCATGACGCATCTTTCACCGTAAAAGGCTTCAAAGACTGGAAGCATGCCTTACAAAAGGAAACGGGTCTTAGCAAAAACAGCTCTACAGAGAAATTATGGAGAGAAAAACAAATGCGCATCGAGACTGGTCAGGAAATCACAACACTTGTCAACAAAGATCAGCTGGCTCGTAACAGATATTACGTGGGCTCCATTATTGACATTGTGACTTTTCTCTCTACCAGCAATCTTCCTTTCCGAGGTGACCACAACTCTTTAGAGTGTATGTCCAAGTCTGGCAGTGGGTTATTTTTGTCATTGTTTGAGTATACCATCGAAAAAGACCCAGAACTCGTGGAAATTGCCCCCACCATTCCCAAAAATGCTACCTACATAAGCCATGATATACAAAACGACATAATTGACCTGATGAGCAAACTTGTAACGGAGCATATTGTTGAGGAAATAGGCGACTCCTTTTACACTGTCAAAATGGATGGAACCCGAGACCCAACAGGCTGTGAAAACATTTCAATTGTACTGCGTTTTGTTGATGAGAACTATGTCATAAAAGAAAGGCTCTTGACAATCGCCACAGCAGTTGCAGGTGATGCAAAAACCCTCACACAGACACTCATTGATGAAATGCGCAAAGTTGGCCTGAGCACAGACAAAATTCTCAGCCAGGTATACGATGGGGCAAGTCTTATGTCGGGGAGACACGGTGGGGTTCAAATACTCCTTCAAGATGAACTGGGCAGAGAAATCCCATGTGCACTGCTTCAACCACCAGCTGCACTTGGTCGATGTTCACGCCATGTCCGGTGAGAGAGCCATTGAGGATTTATTTAACATCTGTAATGTCCTCTACAAGTTCACACGAAAGCCCACTATTGCTGCACATTATCAGGGAAACACGCTGAAGCGTTTACTCGAACAGCGCTGGACAGGGCACCTGGCCACTGTTCAGATTATTCTGAAATCTTTTCAGGATATAGTGGAACTACTACGACACGTTGAAAACTCTGCATCATTTCCAGCGGACTTAAGGATGGAGGCAGCAGGCTTGCTGAGCAGAATTTTAAAGCCAAGTTTTAAATTCCACAGCCAGATGATATGCAAGATATTGTCCCTGCTTGAGCCAGCTAACAGGATGCTCCAGTCAGAGGAAATGGACTTTCCAACGGCAGGCCAGCTTGTCAACACTGCCAAAGAGTGTGTTGAGGCCCCGCGCACCGAAAAGGTGTTCACGGAGATTTGGAGAGAGAGGATGATACTATCCATCCCGGTCCCACCAAGAGAAGGCAAACTCTTAACACAACTTTGGAGGATTATGTTGTTGAAGAGACAGTGGGAGTGGGAACACAAGAAAACCACCAGATGACAGAGCAACAGCAGCTGTTTAACATCTGCATTGATGCAGTTACGGGAGAAATTGCGCGCCGCTTTGGAGAGCGAAACAGCGCATTAATGGAGGCTATTGCTTCACTCAACCCGGAAAGCAGCTTTTTCCTGGAGCCCGAAAAAGTGGAACCGTTGCTTAAACTGACTGGAACCACGCTCGTTGATGCTGAGTTCATTGTGACCAAAAAGCTGATTCTAAAACACATGGGCAGCTTCACACCACCAGAGGATGGGAAATGGAGATTGAAAACCTTACTTGGTCATCTCCACACGACGCTTGAGACAATGCCAAGTGTTCTCACCGCATTTAAGGTCTCACTTACCTTTGGAGCTTCGACAGCTTTATGTGAGAACTCTTTTTCCACATTGAAAAACGTTTTCATTGAGCACCGAAGGGACCTGACAATAAAATGCAAGATTGAGTGGAAAGACATGTTGCTGAGGAGGTTCCATTCATCTGGGAAACGTCTGCTACAGCTTTATTAGTCTCACCCTGAGTACATCATGAAAGTAGCAAACAATCATATCACGATGTAGGCTAAGCTGTTGTTTTTAAGCTTTAAAGTGAACAAAAATATTGGGTAGTTTTTCAGTGTGTTTTTTTCACTGTATGTTTACCAATATATTTGTTATTTGTTTATTTGTTATTTGTTTGATTCCACTTCTTTACGCCAAGAGACACACATTAAAGTAGTACGTGCAAACTGATACTTAACATACAATTTCCTCCTCATGCTCATCCTCTGAAATTAAAACAAATTAGTTTTGTATATTTTCTGGCAGTATTCTGTTTTTTGCTGCATAATTAAAGCCATCTGATATTCTATGAAATCTTTAAATGTTAACAGCCTTGACTCAATACATTGTTTGTTTGTTCTCTAGGTATTACAGTATGCAACATTCTCACAGCTTGTTTCTGTAATGTAATGAATACATAGTAAGGTTTTAAATTACTTTAGGTATATACAGGACTGTCTCAGAAAATTAGAATATTGTGATAAAGTTCTTTATTTTCTGTAATGCAATTAAAAAAACAAAAATGTCATACATTCTGGATTCATTACAAATCAACTGAAATATTGCAAGCCTTTTATTATTTTAATATTGCTGATTATGGCATACAGCTTAAGAAAACTCAAATATCCTATCTCTAAATATTAGAATATCATGAAAAAGTATACTAGTAGGGTGTTCAACGAATCACTTGAATCGTCTAATTAACTCGAAACACCTGCAAGGGTTTCCTGAGCCTTGAAAAACACTCAGCTTGGTTCAGTAAACTAAATCACAAGTATGGGGAAGACTGCTGATCTGACTGCTGTCCAGAGGACCGTCATTGACACCCTCCATCAGGAGGGTAAGACACAAAAAGAAATTTCTCAAAGAGCAAGCTGTTCACAGAGTGCAGTTTCA
Source organism: Notothenia rossii (assembly GCF_949606895.1). Taxonomy (NCBI): domain Eukaryota; kingdom Metazoa; phylum Chordata; class Actinopteri; order Perciformes; family Nototheniidae; genus Notothenia; species Notothenia rossii. The sequence goes on from NC_136910.1 coordinate 15,926,018, forward strand.
AAGCACATCCACAAAAAGTCTGTTGGAAGGGGGAAATGTGGCAGGAAACGCTGCACAACCAAGAGAGATGACCGCAGCCTTAACAGCATTGTGAAGAAGAGTCGCTTCCAGAATTTGGGGGAGCTTCAAAGACAGTGGACTGAAGCTGGAGTCCAGGTATCAAAAGTCACTGTTCACAGACGTGTCCGGGAAATGGGCTACAATAGCCGTATTCCCATGGTCAAGCCACTTCTGAACTCAAGACAACGGAAGAGGCGTCTGACTTGGGCTAAGGAAAAGAAGCACTGGACAGTTGCACAGTGGTCCAAAGTCCTCTTTTCAGACGAAAGCAAGTTTTGTATTTCATTTGGAAGTCAAGGCGCCAGAGTCTGGAGAAAGGCTGGAGAGGAGCAAAATCCAAGTTGCTTGAAATCCAGTGTGAAGTTCCCACAGTCAGCGATGGTTTGGGGAGCCATGTCAGCTGCTGGTGTTGGTCCACTGTGTTTCATCAAGCCCAGAGTAAATGCAGCTGTGTACCAAGAGATTTTAGAGCACTACATGCTTCCGTCTGCTGAAAAGCTCTATGGAGATGAGGAATTCATTTTCCAGCATGATCTGGCACCTGCCCACAGTGCCAAAACCACCAGTAACTGGTGTACTGACCATGGCATTACTGTCCTCGATTGGCCTGCAAATTCCCCTGACCTGAACCCCATAGAGAATATGTGGGGTATTGTGAAGAAGAAGCTGAAAGACACCAGACCCAACAATGCTAATGAGCTAAAGGCCGCTATTGAAGCATCCTGGGCATCCATAACACCTCAGCAATGCCACAGGCTGATTGCCTCCATGCCACGCCGCATTGATGCAGTAATCCGTGCAAAAGGATTCCCAACCAAGTACTGAGTGCATTAATGGACATTTTCAAATGTTTGATTGTGTTTTGCTGTTATAAATCTTTTTTTTTTACTTGGTCTGAGGAACTATTCTAATTTTTTGAGATAGGATTTTTGAGTTTTCTTAAGCTGTATGCCATAATCAGCAATATTAAAATAATAAAAGGCTTGCAATATTTCAGTTGATTTGTAATGAATCCAGAATGTATGACATTTTTGTTTTTTTAATTGCATTACAGAAAATAAAGAACTTTATCACAATATTCTAATTTTCTGAGACAGTCCTGTATATGAATATGACTCAGCTGTATGCTGGTTCTGCTTGTTTGATGTTTAGCGTTGCTGTCCATTCCATGGTGCTGAAGTGGTGTTATTTTTGAACTCCTAAATCTGTCGGCAACTTTATATGCACATATGTTACGTTAAGATGGGGTGGGGTCTGGGGGTCGGGGGGTGGGCTCGCCCTGGTAAATCAAATGCCCGCCCACAGATGTGTGTCTGCCGCCGGGTCTGGTTCCAGGTGTCCCACAACAATAACTATCTCTGACCGAAAGTTGCCCGGTCATAAACTGGTAACAACAACTAAATGCTGGGGCAACCCCTTCTTAAGGGAGATAGCGGCTGCTCAAGGTTGGAGCATCTGCGTCAGAGGGCAAAAGGTAAACATGTATACAGAATTAATCCCTGGCAGCGAGGAATGAGGCATCGACCATCGTCAACTCCTCTAATCCCTGGGTGGGAAAAGTCTGAGTTGTGGGAAGGGAAACTTTGCGATGGGAGACAAGTGCTACGGGCTATCTATGCCTCGATCAATCATCCCTGCACACTTGAAGAGCGGCAGGTTTTTCGCGCTATAGTTTAACATGTATCTCATTGATGAATAGAGATGGAGAGCACTGAGCTGTGTGGAAAGATCGTAAAGAGGAGATTGATGAAACCAACCGGATTCTTAATCTTTACTTTCTCTCTTCTTTTGAGTTTCAAAAATGGCTTCATCCCTCCTTCCGCTCACGCTCCACGCCTTCCGCCTGTCTTCCCTTCCTTCATTTACTTGCTTAACTGCCATCATCAACACCTTGTATTTATAGAGCCAACACTCACACGTAGAAACACACATGCAAATGAAAACCCTCACATATTAGAGCACGCAGAGCCAAATGGATGCATTCATACACCTATCCACCACAGGAAGCATCCAAAATGAATGCAAAATTGTAACTGTGGGGTTGCAAGTGTTGGATTTCACCCCCGGGCCACATTTTGTAAACCATATAGCAATGTTATCATCTTCCTTTTAATCAAATGGTATCTGCAGACGTCACGTCACGTCATAGATGGGTATTAAACAGGAGGAGGGGTAGCTGCAGGAGTGCGATTGATTTGAGTGAGTTAGCAAGAGACAGAGCGGGTGAAAAATGTTTCGATGAAGCACGGCTGACAAACGCCTGGAGGCTCTGTTTCTCAGTCTTTCAATAGTTAAATACTCATTCTTGTTTCCAAATTTTTTTCAATTCCTTTTCTCTATCCACTTCTCAACATGTATTTGTTCACCCTCCTCTCCATATTTCTGGTTTGGTTCCCTCCATCACCTTTAGTAAAGCATTTCCATCCAGGCTCTGTTGTGCGCTGGCTGAATCCATTAGGGCTGTGGCTTGAAGCGAGTGGCCTGTTCTCCTTTCTGCTTTCTCTGAGCTCCAGGACCCCATTAAACTGTTAATTAGACCCTTCAGGAGGTAGAAGCCACCCACAGCTCTCATCATTCACCCACAAATAAAAAACCTTTCACTCTTCTTTTCCTTCTATCTTTCTGTTTTGCTGCCTTCATAACTTCCCTCTCGCACTATTCGTTGCTTCTTCACCTTAAATTGGCGAGAAGGTGTTCGTATTTACCCTGGATGTGCTTTTGATAGGCAGTCCCTTAACTTTGTAAAGTATCTGGGCCTCGAAAATATTTGGGGCAAAGATTGTCAGTTATCAACTATCCCTGTTTTGGGATTCTCACCGTTGATCGCGGCGAATTTTGTCTGGGTTACTTAACCTCTTTGCTTGACAGCGGCAAAAGACAAACGCACAGCTGGGACGTTATCTCTCATACTGAGCGACCGTTTGTCTGACGAGCCCAAAGTGGAGAGTGACAGTTCTCTATATAGCACATAGAGTAAAGCCCTCTCCTCTGAGGCCTGCCTGTCAAGGCCTCTCTCAGCCCTCCTCACGCTCCCCCTCAGTCTCTTTCTCTCTCTTGTACACTCCTTTGTTGTCAGCAAGGAGGAAAAAAGCTTGTCAGAGACGTCAGGCACAATGGGACAGGTGGATTGGACGGAGAAAGACATATGTGCGAGTGCATGATTCTCTTAAGGGATAAAAGAGCTCAATAGTGCTTGATTATCAATAGCCTGATGACGATGAATATCTTTGATGGCGGGTTTAAAAGAAGCAGTACCCGCCCGAGCCGCCTATTTATGGTTCCTGTCTCAGTGATCTCTCTATGGCAAACAACAAGGAAGAGGGGGAATGAGACAAAGATGAAAAGATTGAAGGGAGGAGAGGAAGTGTGTCTTTTGTCGGATGGCACACACACATCAAGCAAAGGCAAAGAGGCGGAAATGAGAAAGTGCGAGCAGCGGCTGAGAAAAAGCATAAAGACTGCTCAATCGGGCCTGCGAGGTAAAGAGAAAAAATACTGCGACGTGTCTCTGAGGAGCTGGAAATCAGATGTTGAGAGCGTTTTGTCTTTGTGTGTGCATCTGTCTGTGTGCGTGTAAGTGTTTTTGGTTGACTGGCTGGTAAAATGAATGTGGACACCCAAACATTACACCCATTACCCAAACTTTTACTACAAAGTTGGTGGCACGCTGAAATACTGTGTTCATCATTAACACTTCCCTTGATAGGAATCTAAGGCGCCATTGTAAAGGTTTTTTAAAGTATGTGGATGGAGGTCTTTTCATGCTACATGCTATATGTACATATTTTACTTAAACGTGACCTATTTACAAAATCCACTTTTCCCTGTCTTTTATAAACATGTAAAATACAATAATGAGCTACATTGTTGCACAGGATGACATGTTTCGTCATTACAATGCAACCTCAGCACCGTGGATTTTTTGGAGTACAAAATGACCTGATGCCGCAAATACTCACCTAATCCTCGCCAAAAATAGTCACCAACAAATCCACTACTTAGTCCAGTTTGGCGAACAATTTCTAAAAACAACAGAACCCAGCTGTTTTAGAAAATAGTATTACATAAAGGAGAACAAACTAAAGTAAGCCTCTGTGACCCAATTTGTACATTTCTGCGCGTTTGAATGCAGGGGCCTTTCGGGCTGGACTAAAGTGAGTCAGAATCAGAATACCTTTATTCGTCCCATAGAGGGGAAATTTACAATAGTTAAAGCAAAGAGCCAAAGACAGCTTAATGTCTCTCAAGAAGCATGCATAAGAACAAATATTAATATTAAAGATAAAAAACTAGAAATTACACAATACACAAAACGCACATCCAATACCAATTTAGCGATATAGCAGCCTGGTGAAAGCACAAGAAGTGGTAGAATAAATTGCACAGCCATTTAGGGTATATATATATATATAGTACAGTATTATTGCACATAACTAGCGATGCACAACAGGAGTGTTTTACAGGCATCAAAAAATGCTTTCAACGCTTCGCCCATTCACTTGAATGGGGTGACGTAGAAGATTTTTAATCTTCGCCGAACTGCATTGTGTGGAGCATGGCATGGCTTTGCAAGCATCACGAGCATCTATCGGCATCAAAAGTTGAACAATGTTCTTTTTTGTTCAAAAGTTGAACAATGTTCAACTTTTGAACAATGTTCAACTTTTGAGGCTCGATGCTTGGCATCAGCCAATGAAATCCCGTTTATGCAAATCCCGCCAGTGCAAGCGCAGCCAATCAAACCGCGTGCAAGCTGGGAGAGCCAGACCGCAGTTCATTTCCTCATATTCCAAACGAGATATTACGGTAGCAAATCACCCGGTTCTTTACGACCGGAACTATTTACCGGGATACAAACCGGAGGAACCAGGCATGGAGGGAGGTGGCAGAGACAGTGGGTGAAACTGGTCTTTTTTTCGCCTGTTTGGAGAGTTTATATCCAGTTTACTTCGTTTTAACATTGCTATTGCTTTGTATGTCGGGGGCGGGAGATTCATGTGATTGGTTGCTCGCAAAAAATCGCCAAGCTTCAGACACGCTCAGCTCCAAGATTTTTTCATGCCTGTAGTGTAGACGGGCCTTAGTCTTTGTTGTTATATGTGTGTGTCGGTACGTCTACACTACAGGCATCAAAAAATGCTTTCAACGCTTCGCCCATTCACTTGAATGGGGTGACGTAGAAGATTTTTAATCTTCGCCGAACTGCATTGTGGGGAGCATGGCATGGCTTTGCAAGCATCAAGAGCATCTATCGGCATCAAAAGTTGAACAATGTTCAACTTTTGAGGCTCGATGCTTGGCATCAGCCAATCAAATCCCGTTTATGCAAATCCCGCCAGTGCAAGCGCAGCCAATCAAACCGTGTGCAAGCTGGGAGAGCCAGACCGCAGTTCATTTCCTCATATTCCAAACGAGATATTACGGTAGCAAATCACCCGGTTCTTTACGACCGGAACTATTTACCGGGATACAAACCGGAGGAACCAGGGCCAGGCATGGAGGGAGGTGGCAGAGACAGTGGGTGAAACTGATAGTTTTTTCGCCTGTTTGGAGAGTTTATATCCAGTTTACTTCGTTTTAACATTGCTATTGCTTTGTATGTCGGGGGCGGGAGATTCATGTGATTGGTTGCTCGCAAAAAACGGCCCGTCTACACTACAGGCATAAAAAAATCTTGAAGCTGGGCGTGTCTGAAGCTTGGCAATTTTTTTGCGAGCAACGCGACCAACAACCAATCACATGAATCTCCCGCCCCCGACATACAAAGCAATAGCAATGTTAAAACGAAGTAAACTGGATATAAACTCTCCAAACAGGCGAAAAACCAACCAGTTTCACCCACTGTCTCTGCCACCTCCCTCCATGCCTGGTTCCTCCGGTTTGTATCCCGGTAAATAGTTCTGGTCGTAAAGAACCGGGTGATTTGCTACCGTAATATCTCGTTTGGAATATGAGGAAATGAAGTGCGGTCTGGCTCTCCCAGCATGCACGCGGTTCGATTGGCTAGCGCTTGCATAAACGGGATTTGATTGGCTGATGCCAAGCATCGAGCCTCAAAAGTTGAACATGTTTGATCATTCACAAACCAGTCTTTTGTTCATCACAGTTACAAACATAAACAAATGAGTGATCATGGTTTTAGATGCTGATAACGCCCAGATTAAACAAAGCTGACAGCTTTATGTGTTTGCCAGTAAACAGGAACAAAATACCCTTTTAAGTATTGTATGCACATGATAGATTTTAGAAGCAAAGAAACTGTTGACGTTGAGTATTCGAGCGTATAACATCATTTATTACAATTTGAAGCTGTCGGTGGAAGATTATATTTCTGGAGTTACAGTCTCAGTCCTGGCTGCACTTTAAGGTCACACTGTGTTTGTGATGTTCGACCAAAGTGATACAATGAGCCAGACGTGTCTCATTGGATCAAGGTTTCTTTTTTGGGGATTTGTTTCTGTGGCCAGACTGACCCGTTTTCTCTATTTGTGCTTCTGTCTCTTCTCTTCGCCTCCTCACTTCTGTCTCTCTTGGCCTCATGGTCCAGAAACCAGACTCTCCATAAACAGGTCATTATAAGCCCACATTTGCTAGCCAGTATTCCCATTGGAAACTGTTTTTTATCGCCGGGAATGATGAAACGTTAATAGCCTGGCTCCCTCAAAGCTTCCCAACATGGCCAAACAGAAGTACATTGTTTGTGAGTGTTTTTTTATAAACTTCTAGGGAGTACGTTTACCTTCGCTGTTGAAATTCACCCTTTTACAGTTTCTGGCCAACGTATAAAGGGCACAACATTTTCCTTTGCCAACAATACAGCAACATTAACTGTTAAAACTATGTTGACAGAAAACTACATTCATTTACCAACTAAAAATGGGATTATTTTTGATTGAAATAGTCAGTTCACCAAACCCCATCCGTTCTCATACACTGTTTGTAACTAAATAATAACATTGTATACACTGATATACACCGTCATTTGTGTTTTTGCAAGACAGTTATTTATTTGTTTTTCACAAATTTCCAAATCCAAGTCCCCCTCATGTTGTGTGGTCACTTTCTGTATTTAAGAGCTCAGTTAGGTGGTGCGTATTTTGCTCCAGCCTGACAAGATTACTCTCTAGCTGTGGAACTGGTAACTCGAAGTAATAAATATTATATCAACTTGAAGCAAAAGGATAATGTGCGGACTAAATGTGCGCACTACAATAACTAATGTAATGCCAACAATAGTAAATTAACTGTGTGTATGTTGTATGAAACAAAAGCTTTGTATGAACTAGGCGTTCTGATGTTTCTGAAATGCACATACGGTCAAACTCAATGTGGAAAAAATCAACCCTTAAGAGCTATTAAGTGTATTATACAAAGCTTAAGCTGTGAATAACCAATATTTAAATCAGGCGATGCATCCATTACAGATCCAATATTACAATAAATTCCCATCAACCATCAGCTTTAATTCTGGTGTTCACTGCTTGTACCTGCTAATCATCAGCATCACCTCCAGTTGCAAAGTAATTGTGGCCAGTATATAAATGCAGTGGAGTACAAAGTACACTAATTACAACTGATATGAGGTACAGTATAAGAAATGATTGGCAGACAATTGTATAAAACTAACAACAACATAAGCTTGAGTAATTATACTTTCCACCTCTGCAGATGGAAGCTTACAAAGGTACAACCTTTAGATTGGAAGAATGCATTTTACTGTACATGTGTGAACGTATCTGAGTCCATATGATGTGAGTGAGCTACTGTGTGTTCGACCTGCTTCGTTTTTGACCCACCAGCCTCTCCACAGACAGGGAGCTCGGCACAGAGTTCTCCCTGTGGGAGAGGAGGAGTGTGCGAGCAACCACCATGTCAACTGTCTTCCTGTCACATTACCATACGCTCCTGCAGTGGGACTGCTAATTACGTCTGTGTGTGACAGCCACACCGCCAAGGTGGTGAGAACAAGATGGCTTGAAAGCGGCGGACGCAGGGGGGAGGGTGACTCTCTTCTCATGAGCGCGGGAGTTAGACATGGGAAAAGAACGTCATTTTGTTGTAATTCTTGCTTGATTTCACTGTGATGAGGAAGGTTGACGTCTTTCATCACATTTGCTTCCGAGTTTGTAAAATATTTCACAATATAAGATGCTGCTAATTGGATGATGAAACACTTATTGGCTCGAGGGAGGTCACTACATTATTTGCTGGTTTAATAGCTCGGACAAAATTAATTGGATTTTAATTATACTTCTTCAAATAATGCACCTCATCACTTCTACATAAGACGAAGTGGGACACTATAGCTGACCGGGGCTGCCATTTCAGAGTATTTCTTTTTTTAATTTAGCGACAGCTTGACATGGTTGTTTACTACTATTTTAAAATGTTATTCTGGTAGTCAGCCCAGTAAGTGGTCTGTTGGAGTTTGAGCCTCCAGAGGTGAGCTTCAAACAAGCTCAGACAGATAAAACTGGTCAAATTGAGTGAGGGAGAGTCTAGTTGTGATATTCCTGTGGTATTCCTCAGGCTGCACGGCTCTCTGGGGCTTTTCGCAGCGTCTGAGCTGTGGGAGAGGGAAGAGCAACAGGAAGGAGATATGACAGTTAGTCACCTCAGAGACGGGAACAGACTGAGGAGATCTGAGACCTGCTCCCAAATGGCTTTTGACAGTTTAACACTATCTACTCTCTCTCTCACTATACTCCTGCTTCACTCTCTTCACGCATGTATGTCAATGTATTTTATACTAGCTGTCTCCACTTGTGTTGGATGCTGCTGCATTGTATTCCCATGTTAAAAAACCTCAATATTACCCTGATCTTCACCTTTTTGCTCCCCAGTTAAATTCAGAATATTACTCCTTCATATTAAAGCCCTGCAGAGTCTTGCACCTGCTTACATCACAGGTCCACTTGTGCCCTGCAGCATTTTACGGACCCTCAGATCTTTATTCCAAGCTCTGTTGCACAGTTACATCTACAAAAAGGCCAGGGACAGTGCGTACAAACTGTGACAGTGGCTTGAATGGATTTATTTTGTTCTAAATTAAAAGAAAAGATCAAATGCAGGCAGGGGCCAGGGTCTTTGCAGATAGATAAATCCTACTAATAGTTATTTTAATGACTGAATTCAGTCATAAGACTGCTAAAACATTTTGACCTTGAGGTTCAAGGTTAACATACAAAGAAAATTGTTTCCTTACTGGTTGAGGATTTCTGCTCTTGTGTCTATATTTGATCTACTTTAAACTTTTCAATAGACATCCTCCTCTCCTCGCGATGGCCTACTTTATTTAAATGATATTTGAAGGACATGGGTTCAGTGTTATGTCCATCCATCAGCGCACAATGAGTCGGTATGCAAATGTATGCTAAAAGGCAAAGACAAATGTAAGAGTGGACCACCCCTTCTTGACAGAAAGAGAGCAGCAGGACTTATGTCTGCACATTGGAAACACTATTACCAGATCTAGGCAGAATATGGACAAGCAAAGCTCAATAAAGGTTCGGCATCATAGTACTATAGGGTGGAGGTGAAAGTGGTTTCCATCAATCAATTATTGTTTAAATTCTCTTTTCAGAGACACTTTTTAGTAAATCATGGATATAGATGAAAATGTAAATGTTAAAAAGCTATGTTAGGTGCCATTGTCCAAGCACATCACCTAAAATGTAGTCCTTTTTCCTTTTTCTTTATTTGTAATTGCTCATTAAATTAATTGGATTTAGTGCCTCTCCTCTTTCTTATGACTTTTAAAGTGATGTTTTAACAATTGAAATGCTTATTAAACAAGTGGACAGATTATTAAAATGCAGTGTCCTAGTAGTGGAAAAGTTTTATACAAATGTGATTGTTCTGCAGCAGTAAAGATGTTAAAGGTGCTGCTTAATTGAGCAGCAGCAGCCGAGTTAATTGGAAAAAGCTTTCATCAGTTTGCTTCTGTTGTGGGAGAAAGTTCAGCACTATACTCAGATGTTCGTTTCTAAGTTTCTGAAACTGATTTCCGACTCATGAAAGCATTTTCAGAAGTGGAAAAAATGAACTTTAGCCTAAAAAAAACTCATCAACCTGAAAGTAAAAACCCCAAACTGCTGATGCCTGTGTTAAAGACTAGCTCAGGAGAATAACCTCCCCCACCTGAATCCTTGACTCTTACTCTTTACAGGCGGAGGGATCCTCATTCCTGCAGATGGGAGCGTCTCTTGAGCAGCAGATCGTCTGCATGTTCAAGGTAGAGTAAAACATTTCAGAGTTACAATAACTGACAATCCAACCTCATCTGAACCCAATTTTGGGATTCAAATCTGGTTGTTGGGTCAATCTAGACAACTGGGACGACCCAGGCTGATAAAGTCCTGTAAGGACAACAACCGGCTACAAGGGAATCCCTGACCCGAAGTCATGGCCCCAATTTCTACAAGTTGATACAATCTGTGTTTATGATTGTACAAACAATTCTCATGAGATCATAGGGCTTAATGTCACTGATGTTTTGCCAATCAAAGGGATGATCTCAGTTCAGTCTGTGAAACCAAAACATTAGATCCTCATCATCATCAAACTGTAGAGTCCATGCTCATCATTTAGTGGCAGTCTCAATTGACAGGGTTATTTATGACAAAACATTTCTTTTAAGGTAAATGGATCCCACTATCGTGTCTGTACCATCAAAAGAGAGCCAAACGGAGAAAACCGCCATTTAGCTTAGCTTAGCATAAAGACTGAATACCAAAACAAACAGGTATCAAAATACACATAATACAAGAGGTCTGATTTTCTCATCATCAGTCCATCACAATTTTCCACTTCCAATCATTCTTAAGTCCTTCATCTGATAACCTCATTACCATTATCATTTTGCTACTTTATTTCTATATGTCCCTGTTTCAGCTCATGGAGGAGTATGACTGGGGCGAGTTTGCGGTGATCACCAGTTTGCTGCCGGGCTACGACACTTTTGTGGATATAGTTCAGTCCTACACAGATACCTCCTATTTCCTGTGGAACCTGCAGAATGTTTTGTCTCTGGAAATGTCCGTTGGGTCAAATGATGCAAGGACGAAGCGCATGTTGCAGCAGGTACAATGAGCTATAGAAATCCCATATTGGGTGGCACCAGCTTTAATCTATCACTTAGTTTCTGTGAAGGGCTCAATTCTTACAAATAAGTGCTGTACTAAATGGGGTTACTGCATCATTAGTCTCTGAACACCTACATGGTGTTTTCAGTTACTCTGGATGATTCGACCTCTACTCAGGTTGAGTGTGTGTTGGAGCTTTGATTGGAATGTATTACGTTACGAATGACTATCTTCCAATTCAAATGATAAATATGTAATTTTTTCTACTCTAAAGCTTGACAATGGTTGTACAGGTGGACATTTTATACATGTCGTATATGTCAGGCTCTTGCACAGTTGAAGCAGAGCCGCAGGTTGGTTGCCTGAGTTCCCATAACACGACAATTGTTAACAATGTACAAACTATACAGTAAAACACATTGACTTTAAAAGAAAAACATTCAGCAGACTCATTTTGAGTACCATGCAAAGTGCTATATAAATAACATGTATTATTGTCACTATTATTTATATGAGGGACATGTTTACTGGGGCAATAATTCAAATGGATAGTACTGTAATTTTCTCATAGATGTCTTAACCATCAGATTCATGTTTGCAGTCAGTAAAGTCGGCTTGATATCAGAAAGAATGCAGGTTTCGGGCACTTCTACATTGGGTTCACTTCATTGACTGCCCCTTGGGTCGGACATATTGACCATTATCCATGCCTTTTTTACTATTCAGACTTAATGTGTTATATCTTAGAGAGCTAACATTACTGCTACCGTTGGTTCCGTTGCAACCGTCTTATTAGCAGTTACCGGGAGTGAATATTGGGTAACAATATTTGTCTATGAAAGAACTAGTCTGTGTGAGGCAATCTTTGTATTTATTGTGTAATTGGTTGGCATTAGTTTTGTGAAACTTAAATCTGAAACAGCAAAAAGTTTAGAAGCAGGCTGAAGTTTGGGGAACAGCTGGTGCTGCAGGCTGTTAATGACCTGCAGCATGTTCAGGGTGTTTTCTCTCTGACGGACTTGTTCTCTCCCTCCGCAGGTGGATTCTCAGGTCCTGATGGCGTATTGCTCCTATGAGGAGGCACAGTACTTGTTTCAACAGGCTGCTGAGGTGGGTCTGCTGGGGCCAGGATACATCTGGATCACCACCAGTCAGGCCGTGGGCAACCCTGATAGCCCTCCACCTGCCAGCTTCCCTATTGGTGTTATCGGTGTGATTACGGACCAGTGGAGGAAGAGCCTAAGGCAGAGGGTGAGGGAGGGTGTCGCCATTGTAGCTCAAGGGGCTGAGAGCTTCAAGAAGCTGTACGGGTTTATTCCTGAGGGACAAGGTGACTGCACCAAACTGGCTAAACACTCAGACAACAATACTTTGTTCAGGTGAGTAACAATTTCTTTCAGTGAACACAACTTGAATAAATTGTGCCAGGGATGAGATATTTCTATAGGACAAAATGGAAGTTTGCAGCGCAATGGTTTCCCCGACAAAAAGTCAACAGGATTTTTTCATTGGATTTTGGCCTAGTGCAGAGAGAAAAGCTTTGAAGCAAACAAATGTTTATGTTACTTAGTTTTGCTCAACAAGATAATTACCACAATTGTTATAATTGTTGAAGTTCAAATACGATTGCCACAAGTCAAAGCTGATGTAATGCTATTAACTAACTACTGTACACCACGGTCACATGTCTTCAATGTCGACATCATGAAGTACATGAGTCCCCCCCTGTGCTACGTGATGAAGTTCAATGTCCCCCAAAACCTCTTTTGTGTCATGTAGTCAGCGAACGCAACTTCTAGGACATGTAAAAGCTTCCAAATTCCCAATTTGGGTTTTTACTGACATTTTCAGCATCATACAAACATGAACTTACGTTATTAACTATGTTAACCACAGACCATACAGAAATGAAAATTGACCTCCAAACAAGGGAACTGGAAGTGCAAAAGTGTTGACTCACTTTGGGGTTTTGGGACTCATTCCTGCAGCACTGTATTCTTATAAGAGTGATCATTACTGTGGCACGTACGGAAGAGCAAAACGTCAACTTCAGCTGAAAAGCATGAAGTGAAAGTATATTGCGACTCTTTTTCACATGTTCTGAAATGCAAATTGACCTAGACTCATTATTCACAGACCCTGTCTGTCAAGGATGTGTATCTTAACAGAATGAAATCAGTCAGTAGGAACACTCTCCGCCAATCAGCCGCCTCCCTCTTCCACTAATGAGCTACTTCCAGCCTCCCACGTTAGATTAAGCCCTCCAGTGGAGCTTTAGGTTTAATTAGGAGGTGATCATTGTGTGTGTTTATCTGTGTAAGCGAAAATGCAAATTCTCAAAATGATATATCAAAGTCCTTGATTGTGTTCAACATCATTTTTGTATGACTCTATGTTTGTGTGGGTTGCAGGCACATGCTGAATGTGACGTGGGAAAGGAAAGATCTGTCATTCAACAGCCAAGGCTTCCTCACCAATCCTTCCATGGTCCTCGTCGCTTTGGACCGTGACAGACTTTGGGACAAGGTACTGCGCACCAGATACTGAATCACACTAACAAGCTGAAATGACGGCCCACGAACAATAAGATGTTTGTCCCGTTATGTGCCCATATAAAGTTTATATACAGAGGGACTTGTATAACAAGATATATAACGGATTTACAGATTCATTACGCTGAGAGTGACATTTGCAAAGACAGTTAACATTTTCTGTTAGCAATGCACCCAGGTATGATCAAATAACTGCCATTGGAGTGCTTTGATACTGATAGAATCGTTCGTAGGAGCATCTTTTTTATGATCTCTAAATGTGAAGTTGTATTCGACATCAAAAATAATGATATTCTCGGAAAGTGTAAGTCACATTGAATATTTATAAGAATATGTGTATCATGTCTGTGTTCAGATTTGACTGAGTTATACAATTGTTTACCCAAATTACATCACCGGGGCACTAAGGTTTCTTTTAAGTGTCTTGATTGCTTCTTTATACTGTGTGTCACATCCACTGCTGCTGCTCCAACTGTGCTGACCGCAGTGGTGAACCGGCACAAACAGCAGGACAAACTACAAAACAATATCTTCCCGTTGTTTTTAGAACCCCAGCGTGAACCTGTATTTTAACCCCACACAGTATATTTTCCTCACATCTGTCCCTCTAACCCAGGGGTGACAAACTCAATTTCATCCCGGGCCATATCAGCATTATGGTTGCACTGAAAGGGCCAGTTGTAATTTTAATTATATATAAATATACATATGTAAATATATAATATATATTAAATAATGTATTATATTACATTGTTGGCCCTGCATTGGATTATTATCAGTTCTGGTAATATCTTCCTAAATAATTACTTCTGAAAGAAGACCCTGATTATTGCTACTATCTCTGCTTTTATGGATGTGTTCTCGTTTATGTACTGCAGTGAGAGATGCCAACTGAATTTCGTTGCACTGATGTGTGATGACAATAAAGATATTCTATTCTATTCTATTCTAGAAGTCTATTCTATTCAACAATTAAACCAATTTTATGGGCCACATAAAATTAGGTCGCGGGACGGATTTGGCACCGGGTCTTGAGTTTGACACCCCTGCTCCAACCCCTCCACCCCTTTTCTTTCTGTCACAGTGGAGATGTCAGCGTCTTTGACTTGAACAATTGGTCAAAAGATAACTCCCCAATCACTCTGAACCTCACAAATAGATGGTATTTGAAAGGTACAAGTGTAGGCGTACATTATAATCAATAATGTTTTGTGTCTGTGTGTTTCCTCTTGAAGCCCTCTTACTCCGGTTTTATTGTCACCATGCTTTGCAATTTTCTTAAGAATGTTCACTCCCTTTTACACACACACAAACACACACCAATTTTTCAAAGCCTGAGGGTGTATTGAAAAAGTTAGACTAAATAGAGAGACCTGAACGTAATCTCACAGCTACAGTTGAACTCATTTATTTCTGGCCTGGAAAGACCAACCTATACTTCATCAATGTCACCTCCTGGCTGGTGTGTAAGTCTGCGTGTGTGTATGAACATGGACATGTAATTGTGTTGAAGTGGGGTTTTGTTTTGGTGTGAGTGTAGATTTGAAGGTAGCAGCCAGCACTTCATCTATTCCTTATGTCCTCATGTTGAAGTGTAGATATACTGCTGTTGTGGACACACACACACACACACACACACACACACACACACACACACACACACGCACGCACGCACGCACGCACGCAAGCACGCACGCACGCACGCACGCACGCACGCACGCACGCACACACACACTATCGACAACAGGAGATTACTTTAAACAAGTGTCTTCTTGTCATGTTACTCAGCCGTAATATCGACCCTGACACTTTAACATGATGTTGTTCCCAAGCATTATTTGAAGGGTGTTGCTGGGGGTCATTCGTTGGCAGGAATGACCCCTTTTTCTGCTCTGGCGCTCTCTGGGAACTTGTCCTGTCTTTTCTCCTTTTTCCTTGAGATCCTTGATTAAGTGAAATGAAAAAAAAAAACGAATATAAATAAGTAAATGCATAATTAAGGACAGAGTTTTGCACAGTTGAATTGTTGCACAAGGTGATTGTACTGCTAAGTCAACATATATAATAGGTGTGATCTTTATTGTCCTCAAAGGGGAAATTCGTTTTGTTCAGGTTAGTACCACACCAACAGCGGTACAATAAATATCATGACTCAATATCAATCTCATGAAACATTAACATTTGACGTAACATTACAGCCATGGCAAGGCAGATCACGTCAAATAAACATTATAAAACGGACAAGTCAAATCAAGCAATCTGATTGGTTCTTAGCCGTGATATACTGAGCGTATACCACGGGTAGAATTGTAAGTACTTTTCACAACAAGTCAGTATCCCTCCGCGTCTGAGAAAAACTATAGGTTACTTACGACGTAACCCCAGTTCTCAGAGTAACATGAAGTGAGATGTCTCACTATGGGATGCGCCTCAACGCCTATGCAAACAGAAGCATCAACCTCATTACGCCAATCCTGATTGGCTGGTGATCTTGACGTCTACGTCAGGGAATCCACCCACCCTTTAAGTAGCTTGCGCTACGTCGCAGCGTCATTCAAAATAAGCACCTCTTCTCGTTTCGCCTTAGCAAGAAGGGCTGTCTGGTGAGACATCTCACTTCATGTTACTCTGAGAACTGGGTTTACGTAAGTAACTTATAGTTCTCATTCATAACACGCCGTTCAATGTCTCACTATGGGATATTGAAACTCCCGTATTGCTAGACATGCTTATCTCGAAAATCACCAAAACAACCAGAACTTAACAGGTAAAACCCTGTCTCAACACGGGGCCCAGCACTGCGCGGGCCACACTTGGAGCAGAGACATCTAGCCTGTAAAAGCGGACAAAAGTGAGCGGTGAGGACCAGCTCGCTGCTGCACAAATGTCTTGGATGGAAACACCCTTGAACAAAGCCCAGGATGTAGCCAGTCCACGAGTAGAATGAGCACGCAGGCCCGTTGGTGCCTGCAAACCCTGACTCGTATAAGCCAGAGCAATCGCTTCCACAATCCAGTGGGAGAGCCGTTGCCTGGTAATAGGCTTGCCCTTCTGAGGGTTAGCCCAGGATATAAAGAGTTGGTCATTGCATCGAAACTCTTTTGACCTGTCCATATAGGTGCGTAAAGCACGAACTGGGCACAGCAAATTCGGCCGCTGTTCCTCAGAGGAACACAGTGGCGGAGGAAATGCCTCAATGTCAATGGGGGTACATGAGCCAACCACCTTAGGTACAAAGGCAGGGTTGGGCTTCAGCAACACTCTCGTTTGCCCCGGGGCAAACGAGAGTGTTGCCAGCCAGTACACTTGCCAGTACACTTGCCAGTACATTGCAGGCCAGTGTGGAGCTATTAGGATCAGTGTGTGGCGTTGTTCTCTCACTCTGGCCAGAGTTGGGGGTATCAGAGCCAGGGGTGGGAACGCGTACCGAAGGACTGGAGGCCAAACGTGAGCGAGCGAGTCCACGCCTAACGGTGCGTTTAAATCGCGCATTGAAAAAAACAGCTGACATTGAGCATTTTCTTTTGATGCGAACAGATCCACCGCGGCCCGGCCGTAACGCAGCCACAGCTGACTCACAATTATTGGATGTAGAGTCCAGTCTGCATATAGTGGTGCACCTCTGGACAGCAGATCTGCCCCGAGGTTCATCAGTCCTGGTACGTGCGTCGCTCTCAGAGAGAGGAGATGTCCGCAGCTCCATAAGATCAGTTTGCGTGCCAGCATGTGTAACTGGAGAGAACGCAAACCCCCTTGGCGGTTTATATACGATATCGTGGTCGTGTTGTCTGTCCTCACGAGGACATGATGTCCTCTGAGAAAAGGCAGAAAGCGTTTCAGGGTAAGGAACACCGCTAAAAGCTCCAGATAATTTATGTATGACCGTTGGAGGTCTTTGCTCCAGAGACCCCTCACAGGTCGACCTTCGTATATACCCCCCCAGCCCGTCAGACATGCGTCTGTGGTGACCACCTTCCGCGATAGGACAGCACCCATAGGCATGCCCCGTACTAGAAAAGTCGGGTGCAGCCAGTGGCGCAGTGCCATTACGCATTTCATAGTGACCATCACTCTCCGCGCGCCATGACGCACGGGGTCCAGTCTGAGGGCAGCTACCCAGCGCTGAAACTCCCTCATGTGTAATCATCCCAGTCGTACCAACAGGATGGCTGACGCCATGAGCGCCAGTAACCGCAGACACGATCATATTTGCGTGGCTGGAAATGAGCGAGGCAAGCCCTGAAGGCTTTCACTCTCTCTGCTGACAGGCTGTAAAAGGCACCGAATTCAGGCGTAGGCCCAGGAAGAGTACAGTCTGGGCTGGGAACAACATGCTCTTTTCTATGTTTATTACGAAACCCAGGTCGAGCAGGTGTTTTACGAGGACATTCGTCTGCGTAATTGCTCCGACTGTGCGAGAAGGACCCAATCGTCCAGATAAGTTGCCAGGCGAATACCCTGTTGCCTTAACGGGGCTATCGGGGCTTCCGTACACCGTACAAACACTCGTGGGCTGAGAGAGAGACCGAAGGGAAGTACTCTGTACTCGTAACAGACACCCTGAAAGGTGAACCCCAGATATTTCCTGTGTAGATAATATACTGGGATGTGGAAATACGCGTCTTTCAGGTCGACTGATGTGAACCAATCGTTTTGGCGCACGAGACGTAACAGAGATGTGTAAGTGAGCATTCTGAATTTGTATCTTTTGAGATATTTGTTCAGAGCTCTCAAATCTAGTATAGGCCAAATTCCGTTCCCTCCCCTTTTGGGAACGAGGAAATACTTGGAATAAAAGTCGCTCTGACTCTGTTCAGAGGGTATTATAGATATAGCCTTCTTTTCTAGTAGCGAGAGAATCTCTTGCTCCAGAATATGGGCTGACTCTCCCTGGGCTTGCAAATGCAGAATGCCCGAAAAGTGAGGGGGGGCGACAGCGAATTGGAGTCTGTAACCCCGTGCTATTGTCTTGAAAACCCAAGCAGAATCTGTGAGCTTCTCAAAGTGAGTGGAGATGTCACATCCCTGTCGTCTGCCCTCTGTCTTTATTTGTTGTGTTATGGGGCCCTCTAGTGTCTGAACACGGTGGTACCCCAGGTTGACAACCCCGGTCGACACTACGCATGCGCGTGGCGGTGATACCTTCACAGCCCCGTCCATCGTCCGCCTTCTGAGAGAGGCAGCAGCCACTCTTAGAAGGGGGGTAGACGTCAGACTGTTTATTGTTTTTATTGTTTTTCTTTTCATTTTTATTGACTGCGCCCTTGGCTTTAAGCCTGGAAAAGACAGTGGAAAATGATTTATTAAGAAACAATAGTGATCACATGTGTTTGTGTGACTTAAACAGGCAGCGGAGCTTGCTGTCTTTGATGTTAAGTCCATTTCCCTCATGGCTTGAACTTGAGGAGGACGTTCTGACATCACTCGAGGCCGGGGGAAGATGGGGGCATGGCTGCACCTCGGAAACACATGAGCATCTAACACTGGAACGTGTTCTGGAGCTGGAGAACAGGGAACTTCCTGCTCTTTTATCGAGGAGAGGAGAGGGGGCTGTCAGGCCGCCCTTTTCTTCTTCCTCGTCTGGTGGCTGAAAGTCTGGACCGGCTGTGCCTGAGTGGCTGCTGCTGGAACCGGAGACTTTCTTGGCCAGCTCGTCCTCGCCTCGTGTCTGGGCTGGAGACCCGGGGCGGGCTGTGGTCTCTGCTGTTTCGGGATCTTGAAACGGGCAGGACGTGAGGCAGCCTGAGCGAAGGACTGCCGCGGGGCCGTTGAAGGCGGCGGTTGGACCCTTCGGGGAAGACAAAGCTGGAGAGCCTCATCTTCCTTCTTTTTGGATTCACAGTGCTGCTGCATCGAAGCTAGAGCGGAACCAAATAAGCCCTTGGGAACGATAGGCATGTCCAAGACGTCCTCTTTTTCCCGATCTGGAAGGTTCGTCAGGTTAAGCCACCTGGCTCTCTCCTGTGCCACCATTATCCCCAGTGCTTTGCCCGTGGCTTGGACTACACAGCCCTGCACACGGAGGCAAATGTCCGTGATTGCTGCGATTTCATCCCACACGACAGGCTCAGGTTTGTTCGTCATGTCCTTGCAGAACTCCGCCTGGTAGGCGGTCAGCAGCGAGGAGACGTTGAGCGCCCTGGTGGACAAAGATGCGGCTTTATAGGCTCGTTCGGTCATTGCTGACTGGAAGTAGTCTGCCTTTACCGGTAGTGTGGGGTTCCTGCTCGGTGCCGAAGCCAGCCGCGGTTGGAGGTGGGCTGCCACCAGCGGCTCCATGGGAGGCTTGCGGAGCAGGCCGAGCTTCTCCATGCCGTCACAGTCCAAAGAGGAGGCACCCTGGATTAGGGCCTTGTTGCTGAAAGGGCGGTCTCTCCACGAGACCGACACCTCGTCCAGCATCTCTGGAAAGACTGGGAGAAGCTGCCTCTTCATCCTCGCTGCTTGGGGCAAGTTCTTCCCCTCACAGCGAGATCTGGAGGTCTCCTTGGCCACTTCAGGCCAGGGGATGTCCAGCCTGGACGCAGCGCGTTGGCACACGGCCTGCAAGTCCATACTGAGGCAGGGCGAAGCTGGTGTGCTTTCGCCCGGGGGAGCGGACATCCCCTCCGGCTTGGCAGCCTGGGCAGATGAAACGAAGATGTCATCTTCGTGCTCATCCGAGTCGGATAAGAGGAACTCAGAGGCATCCTCTTCATCCTCCTCCATATAATCCAGCTCTAGGACATCCTCCGCGGGTGGAACCACGGTGAGGTCCAGCTGGGAGCTCCAGCTTGACACAGCGCGGGGCTCCGTTCTCGCGGCTCTTGCCGCCACCGGGCCCCAGCCTGACACGGCGCGGGGCTCCGATTCCGCGGCTACCGCCGTTGTTGAGCCCCAGCCTGACACAGCGCGGGGCTCAATCTCCGCGGCGGTCGCCACCATGTCCCGATTGCCGGCCGGCGAATCAACGGACATGAAGGGGTCCTGTCCCGACAGGCTAGCTTGGCACGCTAGCCGTCGGCGGAGGCTCTTGATGGTGAAGCGGGCACAGTGCCCGAACGAACCGGGGGTATCGATAGCTTCCTGGGCGTGTTCCAGCCCAAGGCAGGACGAGCAGACCTGGTGTGAGTCCGTGCCCGAGATCTTAAAACCGCAGCCGCAGAGCCGAGCCTCTGAGCCTCCGACGCCTCTGGTGTGAGGGAGAGAAGGTTCCATCCTCTTTTGCCGGGGTGTCGGCGCGGAGGGACAAGCTAGTAACAGGTACGTTACCGAAAAAAATTCCAACCTTATCGTTATTCCGAAAGGAAAAAACGACGGGGTAAATTTTTCTTTAAAAAATATTAACTGGTGTGTTAATATTTTTCTTATCTCCGTCTCCTCTGGTGTGAGGGAGAGAAGAGTCCGTCCTCGCTCGCCGTGGTGTCGGCGCAGAGGGACAAACTAGCAACAGGTATGTTACTGTTTGAAGAAAAAAATCAAACCTTACCGTTATTTCGAAAGAAAAAACGGCGGGGCAGATTA
Organism: Notothenia rossii; assembly: GCF_949606895.1. NCBI lineage: Eukaryota > Metazoa > Chordata > Actinopteri > Perciformes > Nototheniidae > Notothenia > Notothenia rossii. The sequence goes on from NC_136910.1 coordinate 15,947,217, forward strand.
CAATATTAACTGGTGTGTTAATATTTGTTCAATTCTTCTGCAAAGCAAAAAAAGTAACCGGCAAGCGCCCGTCGACCGAATGTTAGCTTGGGTTCAGTCTGTGGACCGTTAAGTTAGCCCGGCTACTGATGTTCGAGATGTGCTCTGAAGCGAGAAGAGGTGTTTGAATAACGCTGCGTCGTAGCGCAAGCTACTTAAAGGGTGGGTGGATTCACTGACGTAGACGTCAAGATCACCAGCCAATCAAGATTGGCGTAATGAGATTGATGCTTCTGTTTGCATACGCGTTGAGGCGCATCCCATAGTGAGACATCAAACGGAGTGTTATGAATGAGAACAGTATACCGTTGGGCAACTCCAACTTCCGCCCCGCTTCGAACCTCCGCTTTGCGTCGGGCCGAACCACGCCCCTTAGCTGTGATATAATGAGCATATACCACGGCCTGTCATGAGCTATTGCTTAAATAAACTCAGGGGTATATCCCTTTCAAACGGATAACTTAAATTCAGTGCAACAGTACAAGTCCTTAGAGATTGTTTTTTTGTATGCTAGCAAAGGTTGCTGGGATGAAGTCTGATAAGGCGGATTTTTAACCTGCGGTGGACGATGGGCAGTGACTCTACAGTCCTGACTCCAGCAAGGAGCTCATTCCACCAGTGAGAAGAGCCAGGACCGAGATAAGCGACCATAGGTTTTCTGAGTAATGGTTCCCTTCACTGCCCTGTAGGCCAACACTGGAGTTTTGAACTGCATCAAACAGGAGGCCAGCTCAGTGAATGGAGAAGAGGGATTCTGGATTCTCTGCAGACTACTGATGAGACCATGACTGAGAAATGTTTGCCTACAAAACATGCATTTGAAATCTATGACATCCAATATGGATGCCCTAGGATGAATCTTAACATCTGAGAAAGAACAAATGTAATCATGCATTAACTTTGATTTTTCACATGCAGTATTGGGGACATTTCTTAGATTCTAATACTGTTTTTTAACCCAGTATCCAATAATCAATACCATTTTTGGCAACAAATGACAGAGCTTCAACTTAAGATGCTCTATGAGAGGAAGCGAAATCCCATAACAAGACAGATTGAAATGAACAATCTTCACAACTGGCATCTCTGCGATACCCTCATTCACAGATGGTGTGGTGAAACAAATCACCGTCTCGCACAATATACTGTACCTTCATGCAGATTTTTAAATCATCCATGCATGACGAAGGAAGAGCGTTAGCATGAGCGAGCAGAAGAACAAATCAAGAGTATGAATAAGAGCTCTCATTAAAGCTGTAAGAGAGCAAGTTTTACATGCAGTAAGTCAGCGCTGGCTGAGCTCACCATGGCTCATTAGGTTGGGTTGATATGACAAACAGTCCTGGCTCTCACAGAGAGGGTTTCACTGAGTTTAGTGTCAACATCGATGGGATTATTCTCTGTGTGATGTGACAATATACCACAATTCTAGTCCCAAGTGGCTCCCTCTGACATTGAAAAACTAAATGTACCTCTTGTTTCTCTTGGCTACAGTATATTTTAGTCTGGCAGCAAATCTGTTTGTCAATCACAGTTGAGCACGCTTTGTTATCAAAATAATATCTAATTATGAAAGTAGCTCTACAAATAGCATCAAATATTTGAAAAGCAAAGAGACTTAAACACACAGTTAATTAACACCACTAATTACTTGAACAGTTCCCATTTATGAAGAGTGACATTTCAATTTGTTATTCACTTGAAGAAAAAAATGAATAATTTAATAATCATTCAACAAAATGAACACAGATTGAATGCAACACATATTGGGATGTATAATGAATGTGAGGCAGTTGGTATGCCCTTTGTTTTATATGCTTTTTTTCTAAAAATGTCTAACTCAAACACTTTTAAGTCTTTGAGGCATTAATGAACTCTACTCTTCTTTCATCTTCTAATCCTCTTCCTCCAGGTCAGCACATATGCCAATTTCCATTTTAAAATAAAATAGAAAATGCATTCATTCTGTGAAGTTGGGAGAGACAAGACAGGGAAAGAGAGAAGGGGTTGATATGCAGATCAGGTCGAGGGTGAGATTCAAACACTTGTGCAGGATCGCGCTGAGGTTTTTGTCTCTCACCCTCCCTCTTCAGGTCGGAACGTTCTCCCGAGGGATCCTTCAGGTTCGCTACCCGGTTTGGCCTCGATACGGCAGCTTTCTGGAGCAGGTGTCCGATGACCGCCACCTGACTGTGGCCACGCTGGAGGAGCATCCCTTCGTCATGGTGGAGAACGTGGACCCGGGCACTGGCACATGTGTCCGCAACACAGTGCCCTGCAGGCGCCAGGCCAATCAAACAGGAAGGTACGCAAAGCAACGCAAACACGCTTGTTACATCTGCACGAACATGAAGATTTAGACACAGAGATGGCTATTGAACCCTGATACTTTTTGGGCTATCAAAAACTGTCCAAATCTTGTATTGAATGTCGGTCAGGTTAAGATTCTTGTGTACTTTTATTTTTTAAAAGAGGTTATTAAGTCCTGAATGTAAGTTTGCGGATTTCAGTATGATGCTGTGACAATCAAAAATCTTACAAATGTTGGTAACACTTTATAATAAGGTACACAAATTAACCATCAACTAGTTGTTAATTAACATGCATATTAGCAGTATATTGGCCCTTTATTAGTCATTATAAAACACTTATTAATGCCTTTTTCTACATGACCATATTCTACAAGTAATAAGCCATTAGTTGAGAGTTTTTCCTCAATAACCCTCTAATTAGTGCTTATTTATTGCAAGTAAAGAAGTTGTTGAACATGAGTTTTGGTCTTAATATGCTCTGCTCAATATGGGCCTAAAAAGGCAGTAGTATCACAATAATAGTTTCTCCCATAATAACACTTAACAAATATGATCTATTCTTATAAGACATGAAACTACACTGATGAGATGAACTCAAAGATCTAAAACATTTTCTACATACACAAAATAACCATTTCTCTCAAATATTGTTCACAAATCTGGAAAAATCTGTGATAGTGAGCACTTCTCCTTTGCCGAGATAATCCATCCCACCTCACAGGTGTGGCATATCAAGATGCTGATTAGACAGCATGATTATTGCACAGGTGGGCCTTAGGCTGGCCACAATAAAAGGCCACTCTGATACGTGCAGTTTTGCTTTATTGGGGGGGTCTGGGGGGGTCTGAAAACCCTAGGGTTAAACCCTAACCCTAACATGTCACCCATTGAGCATGTTTGGGATGCTCTGGATCGGCGTATACGACAGCGTGTTCCAGTTCCTGCCAATATCCAGCAACTTCGCACAGCCATTGAAGAGGAGTGGACCAACATTCCACAGGCCACAATCAACAACCTGATCAACTCTATGCGAAGGAGATGGGTGATATGTTAGGGTTAGGGTTAGGGTTTAACCCTAGGTTTCTTTTAGACCCCCCCAGACCCCCCTAATAAAGCAAAACTGCACGTTTCAGAGTGGCCTTTTATTGTGGCCAGCCTAAGGCACACCTGTGCAATAATCATGCTGTCTAATCAGCATCTTGATATGCCACACCTTTGAGGTGGGATGGATTATCTCGGCAAAAAAGAAGTGCTCAATATCACAGATTTTTTCAGATTTGTGAACAATATTTGAGAGAAATGGTTATTTTGTGTATATAGAAAATGTTTTAGATCTTTGAGTTCATCTCATGAAAAATGGGAGCAAAAACAAAAGTGTTGCATTTAAATTTTTGTTCAGTGTATAAGTGTTAATTGTGTCTAAATAACTGAAAATTAGGTATTTATATCTAAGAATATGTTTTGGGGTATTGGCAGTTCAGCTACCAATAGCAAAGTCATATTGACCTGTATGTTTCATATTTGCACATTTATATTTTTGTGAAATGTGTACTGAAGGTTAGACAGGAAACCCGGGCACAGGAAGTAGGAGAAAGTTAACTGAATAGCATGGCAGTAGGCGGCTACTAATTGTCCCTATAGCTGAAGAGTAAAAGGGTCAAGTCCGTCAGAAAGCAATGACTGTAAGTGTAATCCTTACACTTACACTGTAACGATTAGTAACATGTATTGTGTTTATGTGAATGTCAGTGGACTGCAAATAAGTCAAGAAAGGAGCATGGCTGCTCATTGCCTGGCTCTCAAAAGAGTTTGGCTGGCTGTTTAATCTATCTTCACACTAGGGCTGCACGATATTGGAAAAAACTGACATTGCGTTTTTTTTCCCCGCTGCGATATATATTGCGATATGAAAACATACAGGAGTTGAAGACAAGACTGTTTTTTTTTAAGCAAACCATCCTTTCTTGAACTTTAATGCTATACAATTGGTATTTTTTAAACTATATTTAACCAGATGAAGGATTTTAGTCACGGACGTCTGGATCTTAAGTTATCAGAGCAACAAGCTGAGCTAGCTCGGTTAGCAGCGCCGAACTGCCTTGGAGAAACACATGAAACTACTTTATTCAGTGTTTTTACCTTTAATCACCGGGTCCGTTTGCTTTGGAGATTTGATTGTGATTGGTGGTTTGCTGTAGATGAAGAGCCTGCATGTCACTCACTCAAGTACCCCTGACATGAGAGCCGCGCAAGTTTTCCTTTTGTAAATATAAATAAATAGCATTAAAAAGGCATTAGTACTTGTTTTATAATGACTAATAAAGAGCCAATATACTGCTAATATGCATGTTAATTAACAACTAGTTGATGGTTAATTTGTGTACCTTAATATAAAGTGTTACCCAATTTTTACTCCATTAGCTGTGCAATTTAGTATTATAAGTTATATCATATTACTTTTACTGAATCATAGCGTCCACATCATCAGATCCAGTTTTCTCCGTTGATGTAGTTCTAGATGCAAACTTTCTATGATTCTTAGCATCACCTCTCAAGGTCTATTTAGTCCAGAAACTCCAGAACAAGCGAGCGAGTGGACCTTGAGTTGATATTACTTTGTTAGTTGCTGTTTTTAAAAGGAATACTTCCTTGACAAAATGACTATTTGTGAATCAGTTACCCCTTGTTACCTTGCATTCTCAAAGAAAATGTCTCTTGCATTTAATCTATCAAAAATCATATTATTTATTTGATAAGAAATATTAAGATTATAATGACACTTTTGATGATAAAGTTGCCAATATGCTATCTTTGTTTAGAAAAAAAAAAAGTATAATGTCCTCACGAGTACTGAAACATTTCAAATGATACACAGTCATAAACACAGACACCTGCACCCTCCCGCTCTGTTTCTCTGCCCCAGTTTAGTTCAGTCGACGCTGCAAACCTCCACACTTCATTAAGCACAGAGTAATTGTGTGTGTTGAGTGTCTAAGCACCTTAAAAACACACCTCTGGTGTCAAACACCGAGCGCAGCATGGCAGAAGACAGCCATTAAACAGCTATTACCTATAACTACGTACAACTGGTGCTCTTCAGGAATGCACAATGTCTTTATTATGTTCAAACAATAAAAGTTCAAGACTGTCTTAAATATAATTGCGTCGTAAAACTATTGTCAACCACTTTAACTTGATTGTTTCCACATTGACAACTGGATAACTCCTACAAAACATCATATTTTTACTTTGGGAAATCCTAAAATCAGTCGTGTCTATTCTCAAAGATGAAGAATGGGATGTCAAAGTATCACTTAGTCATGTTTGACTTGTTCCTGTATGTGCTGAAGCAAACTGTTTCAGAGTTACTGTCTTTCGCTGGAAATTCTCTTCGGCATGAGATATGAAGTGTCTCCTTGTTTCCGATCGGTGGTCGTTACACGTATGAATGTAATATTATTTAATAAGATGGCCAGTAACACCTTAGAATTTGCTGTGTCCATTTGCATTTGAAAATCAGTTCTTTGCAAATGATATCTGAGACAAAGTGTGCCTAAAACCTGCTGTGTTGGAATAATGAATCAGAGATGGCACATATGTCTCTGATCACAGACACATTGTTGTATTTCTGCTTGGATCCTCCAAGATAGCATTAATTAATTATTTCTATGTATTTATTTCAAAGTGGTTTTCTTTGTTGGTTAGCGTGAAAGGAAATGCTAATACTTGATTAGTCTTTTTATGGTGTTCTCTATGATATTCGTGCATATTTACGACATCTAGATTAGGTTTCTAAAGGCTTTCATGTTGCGTTTTCATTGGACAATAACTTGTGCAAATGAAAAGATGAGATCTACTTCACCAACCAACAGTTTTCATTATGGACTTCAAGGAAACCAGAATAAAATATTAACTAATGCAATGAATTTCCATTTTCTGTGGCTGCTTGGGACTAGTACATTTGGCTTGCCGATGTTGGGACAACAGCACACCAGGAAAAAAGTTCCCACATTCACAAATGATTAATAGATCCTCTGAAGCAGCAGAGCATACTGTCCAGCATACCAAGAGATTTGGGAATAACAATAAAACAGAGAAAACACGCAATTTTGGTGCCAGTTCTGCACCTTTTAATGCCAGAACCACCACACCTCAGTGCCCTGATTTAGTCATTTATTTAAGGGCGCAACCCAACCTTGACCTACTCTATATCTCCGCTATGCACTCAGGAGTTGTGTTATTTCCAACTTTAAATCTCACTGGAGGATTTATTTGTGCTTGTTATTGATTGTTATGTATTTCTGCTGCTGTGCTGTTTGCTTGCCACATAGAGCTTACCAAAGTAATGATAATTTTGGTAATGATAATACCAAAAAAGAAGATAACATTTGGCTTTGTGGCACATTGTCAAACACATGCAAAACAAAATACATCCAGCCGCACATGGAACATTCCTGCATCTTAAGTTCCTTGAATCACATTTATAAATATTTTAAGCACAAAATACGTGTCAAAACATTGATTTATGTCTAAAAATTCTCAAGATTCATACTGCTGTCTTAACTGTCTGTTAAATATAAAGCCGTATTATTGGACAGTTAGCTTAACTTATCATGAAACACAAATCAGAACACAGCTAGCGTGTTTCTGTCCAAAGGTACAAACAATTTGCCTCGTAACCAAATAAGTCCTAGTTGAAGGATTTTCTTTAACCTTTAGACAAAGCCAGGCTAGCTACTAGGGTTAGGGTTAGGGTTAGGGTTAGGGTTAGGGTTATGCTCTTCATGCTAATTTAACAAGCTGCTGGCTGCATCTTCATATAAAACACAAAGATGTAAAACTTCTCGTCTAAGATTGAAAGAAAGTCAATCAAATGTATTAATCAAAATGACAAACTACCTATTTAAATGTAATGTTGACGCAGAATGTTATGTTATGGACTGTGTTGGAACCTTTTATCCAGCAGGTCCCATGATGTGGACCACTATAACTTATATTGAACAATTATATACTTAATGTCTAATTACCTTTTTATCGCATAACAGAAAACAAACAATAGCCTGTAAATGCCATGTTAATTTGCCATTTATTGCGTCCACACGTATCCTTGAGAGTGTGTGTGTGTTAGAGTGTATCAGTTATGCAGATTGCAGAGCTGACCATGGCTGGCACATTAATTATGGAGAGAGATATGTAGCGGCTGTTGTTGGGCGCGATGGCACATTGATTGCCAGTAAAGAAGATTTATTTGTTCAACATGGGGACATCTGTCATAGCATGGGACAATGTTATCCCATCCTTCCCTCTTTCTGTTTCTCTTTCACCATTTCTCTAAGGCTGGCATGTCCTATTTGGAAGTTGACCAACAAACAGGGAGAAGAAGAGAGGCAGAGAGGACTGGCTGCTATATTAATCAGTTAAACTTGCTGTGTGGCCTGAGCAGCTTCCCAGCAGAGCAGATGTTTAGCAAAATTAGAAAAAAAATGTTGTCTTGCTCATTAAAAAATCCTTTTCTTTGGACAGATGATGGCCTCATTCGCCAGAAAGCTGCGTCTACCTCTGTGCTGATTAGGGAGCAGGAATTCTACCCTAAAATGTCTTACTCTACTTAAAAACAAATGATATAGTATGTTTAGGAGCAGAGCTTTGCTGTGTTGCTTCCCACCCACTTTAGGAAAGGGAGGCACGGGAGAACCAGAACCAGGACTGAGCCAGCAGACTGTCTGACCCTGCTGCAGCAAAGTGACTGCTGTTTTGGTCCACTAGGGTCTAATTCATCAGACAATGAATGTTCCTTGAAGTCATTCTAACTATTTTCTGAAACTATTTTCTTTATTTTAAATGATTTTTATATTACCAAAAGTTGTTTAACTTGTTTTAAATCCTATTGCCAAATTGAATGAGCTGGAGGATTTTACAAAACCCTGGATAACAGTTCATTTTTTATGAACTATGCTGATCTTGATAAACTACAAATAAGGTTGAAGAAAGATCTAAGTTATGGCAAGCAATCCATGCTAACAGTTTGAGGAACTAAAACAGTAAAAACCAAAAATGGAGATTCATAACGTCCTGTACTGGCTCTTGGCATTGGGAGTAATTTGTTTGATTAAACTGGATTTCTGCGTGTTCTTTTAGATGGGGGCTCTTCTTTTTTTAATTGCCACCGTCGTGTTTTGACAATAGTTTGCTTGAATATTTTTGAAACAGGAATTTAACATGACAACGTCCCTATTACTGTTTACTGTATTTCCACCTCACCATTCTTAAATTATCACATAGGTGGTGATTACAATTATTTCCTCCTTCTCCTCGTCCTCCTCCATCTTTCTTCCTTTGCTCTCTACGCCCTTTCCCTCCAAACTGAACCCTGTCCTGTCAGGCAGTGTCTGGTTGTTCGCCATGTGTTTCCTGTCTACTGCTCACCTGAGATTCCTCCTCTCTCCGGTCTGACTCCCTCATGGCACTTCCCTCCACGTTGCACTACTTTTTCCAGGCACTTTATGAAGCACACAACACAACTGCTGCTAATCCTCCACGGACACTGTACTACATGTGTGCATGTGTTTGTGTGCCGGGAAGACACGGCCCAATATAAGTCTGTTTGTGATTTGTGTGTATAATGACGACAGGTGGCCAGCTCCTGCAGCAATTAATTAACGCAGTGTTTATCTGAGCTATTGACTCCTGTGAAAGAAGCGAGCCTTTCAAAAACACTTCAAATTTCTCTAAAATGAACTCTTACGCTGTTGAGAATAATCAACTTGAATGTTAATTACTCGTTTGACTCTTTATCATTCATTGTATCCCGCATTTATTCATTCACATGATTTTTTAATGATCTTTTTAAATGCTCTTTGGCTCCTGTGGTAACTAATTGACATGCTGAGGTTATCTTGCACACACACAAACACACACACTAAGTTAAATAACTTACAGACTGAATAGCCCTTGTAAGTTTTAGGCCTCCACTTTGATACTTTGTAGTTTTGTCAATATATTCAATCTGTATGCTTTTAACTTTCATCGTCCTCTGTTTTAATGTCTTGTCATTTTTGATTTGATTATTTCTTCACCATTTTCTGTCTTTCTGCTCTCTTCTTCTACACCCCATTAAGTAGCGAGGACACAGAGATGAAGTAAGTGTCTCTCACATGCTACACACCTTAATGGCCTTTGATTAGAGGCCATCACATTTACTCATGCATCTCTGTCACACTGCCTCTGCCTGTGTCTATGTGTGCTTGTGTGCGTATGTATCTATTCTCTGTCTCCTCCGTCTCCATCGACACCTTGTTAACAGATATTGATTTTAGCTAATGAACCAGCCATTGCCTGCCCTTCACTTCACTGCTGTAGACAATAGTCACTGTCAGAATGAGGGCACACAACTATTTAGCACCCACTCTCTGGAACGAGGCAAAACAACAGCTTAGGTCTAGAAAGCTAAATATAGTCCCAGAGGCCAGACAGGACTTTATTTACCAGAATATGTTGAAAACTATCACTGCGTTTACTGTGTGTGACGCTTCTTGTCCTCATCTTTCTTTCAGTGACATCGGCCACGCGGAGTCCTACACCAAACTGTGCTGTAAGGGCTTCTGCATAGATATCCTGAAGAAACTGTCCCGCACCATCAAGTTCTCATATGACCTCTACTTAGTCACCAATGGAAAACATGGCAAGCTGGTCCGTGGTACTTGGAACGGCATGATTGGGGAGGTAAGACTGAGGGCTGAGCTATTTAAGGAAGGATAAATCCCTGAATGCAGCAGCTGGTGCAGCTGGGATGAGTCGCTTAGTGTTCATCTACAAGGTGCTTTAAAATGTTTATCCATAGATCCAACCCAAATAAATGTAGCTTTGGGCTATGACATGCAACGATTAAATTAGAGGTAAGTGGTGTTTAGCATGCTATAGCTATCACCAAATATTTGCAGTAAACTCAAAGCTGAATCACTCCAAATGAATCCTGGGGTCGAAAAGGACTTAGTATAAAACGATCTACATATATATATTTAAATAGCAAGGAAATAATACAATATCTTTAAAAAAAACGTTCTGTAGCCACGAATTTATGAAAATGTAGTCAAAATACAAAAGCACACAACAAAAGCAAAACATTATTCTAAAGCTGAAATAAATCAATGTTTTTTTGTGCGTTTTCCCACGAATGACATTATTCAAATACAAAATGAATTGGTCAGATGTTGGAAAAGGTTCACGTTAAAAAGTGTCAGGTGTTTTACGTACAGCATTATTTATGTTATGTTGAAATGTTGATGATAAATTAACCGTTGTCACACAGATGAAGTGATATAAGCATTTCAAAGCTGTACAGTTTGGAGATGGCAGTAACGATGCACAGCGTCTGGAGTAACAGCACTGCATGGCGGAGAGAAATTCTTTGATGGGCTTTGGCTTGGTCAGTGGTGTGAGGCCTTGCATGCACATATGGAACAACGCTTTTCTTCCACACAGCGAGCCACATCAAACGCAGATGCATCTGAAAGTGAAGCACCCTGAACAGGTGTTCCTCAGGAGAGCCTTGCTGCTTGTGTTTCTGTTCCTGCAGGCGCTTTGTCAGTCTGTGTGTGTGTGTGTGTGTGTGTGTTTGTGTGTGTGCGTGCGTGCGTGCGCGTGCGTGCGTGTGTGCGTGCGTGTGCGTGCGTGTGTGTGTGTGTGCGTGCGTGCGTGTGTGTGTGTGTGTGTGTGTGTCTTTCTGTCTGTCTGTCTGTCTGTCTGTCTGTCTGTCTGTCTGTCTGTCTGTCTGTCTGTCTGTCTGTCTGTCTGTCTGTCTGTCTGTCTGTCTGAAAGCTTGGATCTAAACACTCCTGAGATGCAGCATGCTCTCTCTCTGATGCTCGGATGATGAGACAAATATTTTTGTATTTCAGCAGACAGTCGTGATAAGAGTCATGCCACAGCCTTACTGTTTGTTAGAGTCATGCCTTACCCTAGACAACTGCATTGCTGCACTGTGGCTTCCACGTCTAAAAAGGATTGCTCATGAAATTCAGAATTTGCTCTCATTTCAGCAACGAAGAGCTTGGCAGCTTGTCCTCCGGGACACAAGGAAGTTGTGATAAAATAAACCCATTCAGGCATATTTTACAGAATTATACAGTCACCAAAATAGTTTGATTCAGATGCAAAATAAAAACAAGAAAAGCATGTTTTTAGACCACTGACTTTTATTAATTCCTCACTATTTTACCACAGTGTTTGAATTCCTTTCTTTGTATTTCTTCTGTCAGGTTTTCTACAGGCGAGCTGACATGGCTATTGGCTCTCTCACTATCAACGAGGAGCGTTCGGAAATAATCGACTTCTCCGTGCCGTTTGTTGAGACGGGCATTAGTGTCATGGTAGCCCGCAGCAATGGCACAGTTTCCCCATCTGCTTTTCTTGGTGAGAAAAAAACGATTGCTTCCTTTAGACCCAATAGTTAGTTGAATCCCATCATAACTTTTCTGTTGTATGATGTACAGTAAGTGTCAGCCAATGTTGCTGCCATCTTCTGCCTCAACACTTTCTCCCAGGTTGGCCTACTTAAACGAGTTCTGTCTCTGCAGACGCTTCAGGAAACTTCCCATTAAGCTTTTATCCCGGCGATAACTGTATCCTACAACTAAATCCCCTTACGTGCCGCACACACACCTAAATCCCTTTTCCAAACCCCAAACAAGAAAATTCAGCACCAAATCCTGAACAGTGTAATTCTGTCTTCTCATCTTCTCATCTTGCTATCCTCCAACCACGTATGGTGACCCCCATCACAGGCCGAGGTTTTGAAGCAGGACGTACAAAAGAGAATTACTTTAATCCTTCATGTTTTTTTCTTTCTCTTCTTCTCCACCTCTTCCTCTTCACCCCCATCTTCCTCCCCCTCCTCCAGAGCCCTACAGTCCAGCAGTTTGGGTCATGATGTTTGTGATGTGCCTGACCGTCGTGGCTGTGACAGTTTTTGTGTTTGAATACTTAAGTCCAGTCGGCTACAACCGCAGTCTGGTCAGCGCCAAAAGTGAGTGTTTAACCTTTTGTTTCACTACATGAGTAAAGTTCATCCTATCGATTTCAATGAATGTATTTATTTTTCTTAATCTGGCATATTTTCCAATGTCTGCTGTATCCTGGGAAAAAATACATCAAAAAATTGCCTCTTCATAGCACTTCACTGTAAGCATGCATGCCCGCCGCTAAATCCAGCCCCGTCCGCATGTCCTGCAATGTTAAGAGTTTCCTACAGGATTTTGGGGAGAGGGCTAATCAATCCCTGAATGCAGCACTGACAGTGTGCCTCGTATCCGGGTCCGAAAGGTCATTTTCTTGTTTTAATTAGCATTGGTCGCCGCGCTAATCGAAGTCTGATTGATGGCGGTGGAACCCTCTGTTGCTGCACATGAGCAACAGTGGCAGAGAGCGATGGAAGCGAGGCTGAAACTGTGAAATTGTTCCGATGTTTGGTAGATCTCGGAAGGGTGTGAGGTGGCTCATGAATACTTCCATGGTGAACAGTAGACATATTTTTGTAACAGCAAAACTTGACCTAAAATCATCAAAAGGAAAGGTGGCCACTCAAACAGCTTTGGTTTAACATTTATATCTACTGTAATTGACAATTTTTTACCAGAAATTGCCCCAACTAAATCAAGACAAAAATCACTAGAAGGAAGTAGGAATTAAATTGTGTGATGATGCTACAAAACAAGAACAAGGACGTGGGGGCTGGATGGCGGGATTGAAAGATACATCTGACTTTGACACAGGTTACCAATATTTGGGGAAAAACATGCATACACAGATGGAAAGTACAAGAAATACTGTTAGGTTCAAGTATGAACCCAAAAATGATCACGATTTCCCGTTTCAATATTAGTGATTCCGACACCGTTTTATAACAATCATGTAAAATGTAATACTGCACTGTAAGTGTTTGTTGCTTATCTGAAGAGGAACCATTTTAATTTGAGACTTGAATCATCGACAATCTTTTTATGATATTCCTCTACAGAGCCTCTTATTTTCTCATTGTTGGCTAAAGATGTCTCAATATTCAAGACCTTTTTTTTGCAGATACAGCCTCTCTGATTCCCTCCTCACTCTGTTCCTTTAGCTCCTGGTGGCCCAACGTTCACCATCGGGAAGTCAGTGTGGCTGCTGTGGGGTATTGTCTTTAACAACTCGGTCCCCATTGAAAACCCCAAAGGAACGACCAGTAAGATCATGGTCCTGGTCTGGGCCTTCTTTGCTGTCATCTTCCTGGCTTCCTACACTGCCAACCTGGCTGCCTTCATGATCCAGGAGCAATATATCGACACAGTGTCTGGGCTTTCTGACAAGAAGGTAAGAGACTGAATAAAAAATACTTAGAATAATAACCTCAGTAATTATGAGGAGGGACGGTTCAGTGAAAGTTCACAGACATACAGAGAGCATGTGGAGCTGTGAGATACCATGTCTTTGTGTTTGAACCCAGCTACATCATCTCCTTTTCTCTCTGTTCATCACTCTGCATCCACTAATAAACCATGAACCGAAGAAAGACAAAAGACTCACTGAAGGCCTTCAAGATGAAGTCAGGTAAAAGGACTTTGTTGTGAAAGCCTCTGTCCTTTTCCTATCAGTGGGGAGCCCAGTAGCATGAATGACTAATCAATTACTGCCTTCTGTCAATACAGATGGTGTCTGAGTCTCCGTTTGTCCTGTCTGTCTTTGGGTCCGTATATCAATATTCCCCCTGTGCCGTCTCCATCTCCCGACTCGCTTACCCTGTTAAAACAAGATGGTGAAATTTCAAGCGCTTAAAAACAGAGAGGAAAAAACAACACCGAGGGACTTTTTCTAATTTTGTGGCGAGCACACACAAACAAACAAACACACACACACACACACACACACACACACACACACACACACACACACACACACACACACACACACACACACACACACACACACACACACACACACACACACACACACACACACACACACACACACACACACACACACACACACACACACACACACACACACACACACACACACACACATATACACATACACATACACATACACATACACATACACATACACATACACATACACATACACACACACATACACATACAAACACTCACTAAACCTAGAAGAGGAGCCTCAGAGGAGCTTTAAAAGAAAGCATTTCATACTTCATAGAAAGTGAAAAACAACACCCCGGCAGGGATCAGCAGCGCCACCTCAGTGATCTGTGGTTGTATTAGCTGACTATATTAACTTTATGCAGATGCTTTTTGTCCTACAGCATAAAGGACTAATATAAATTACCCAGCACAACACAACCTCAGCTGCCCCTTATTTTTGAGATCCTACACGATAGAGGATTAGGCTGGTTTAGGTTGTGGGCTTGCTGGGTTCACTTCTCAGGTTTAAAGGATAAGGCATGTGTTTTTATATATTTTCTATATAGTCAATAGACGGCATGAAAAGATGAAAATCAAGGTGTGTAACCTTCAATACTTTCCAGCTTCCCCCCAGTGACTACCTCCGGTTACAAAGCAGAACTGCGGAAAATCATTAGATGCATAAATAGATATTTTTAAAAACAGAGACCCAATCCATAAGGGACCTGAGGATACTCAGAGCCTGATCTGAATAGACTGAAGATAATTAAATATGATTCAAAGTGCAGTCGACCCAAACAGACAACATAGGGAGGAGTTTGGGGTGGAAGGATGCAAAAACACAGGACTGGAGGCTTTCATTGGTGCCCCGTGTGAAACCAAAAGTCAAGGTTTACTTTTTTGATTTGCCTCCATAACTAAAATAATGAATAAAACATACTTTCAAGCCAAACCGTACTCTTTTTCCTAACCAATAGTTTTTTTTTGTTTTGTTTCAATTTACGATATTAACCATGCACATATTTAGAAATGAGAATTTAAATAATTTGTCTGAAAATGTATTGATAATGCAGTTAAAAATTCTGCCTTTTGACCACTCAGGAAGTCTTTTTAGCTAAGCCGTGGTAGCGCGATCCCAACACAACGCAATATTTATGTTCAATAAAGACTGACACATATCTACTTAATTTGTTCCCCCATCACTTACATTGAATTTCCTTTTCCAAGAATTCCCTTTCCCGCCAGGAGCAGGGACAATTACAATAATATTGTCATTGTTAAAATCTTGAAATGAGTATTGTAATAAGATAGATTTGAAAAAAAAGACTCATCCTTTAATTTCTATTCTCACATCTGACTTAATTGCTTTTGTTAGGACAGCTAATTATCAAAAAACTAAAAGATGTATAGAATCTCAACTAAATCCATTAGAGTTGCAGCTGAAGAGTGATTATATAACTCACATGCACACACCCACTCACAAACTCACAGTTTTGATTGGCCCATTCATTTTCGCACGGCTCAAAAGCTCAATGCCGCATACGAGATGAATAGATCTTTCCTGTTTACAGTCTAATTGAGCTCTAACAGACGTATTTGTGCTTCATCCTGCATTCATACGTTAGCTTGTGAAATGCAGCTTCAATCGGGTACAGATTGAGCTGGATCATCTGTTGGCAGTAAAATGATTCTAACAGATGTAATCAAACGGAGGTGAGCTGAGCGGTGTACTGGCCATTCAAACAGCATTGAGTTTGGCTGCTGATTAAATCACCCATGGAAACAAATTGGAATGACTCTAAAATGGATTTCATTTAACTGAGTAGTCCCTCGTCCTCTTTACTCCTCTCCAAACCATTTCTTCATTCCGGTCCCGTTTTTGCTCGTCTGTGTTTTGCTTTCTTCTTTGTTTTCCTTTTTATTCGTATTTTCTCCATTTTCTTTCCCCTTTCCTCCTCACTTCCTCTTCTTCTTTCCTTTATTCATTTATCGTCTTCTCCTTGCCTTCATTACATTTTCTCATCTCTTCTGATTACCTTTCCACTTTACTTTCCTTTCTTCTTTTCTTTTTTCCTTTTTCTTCCACTCATCTCATCTTTTTCTCCCGTTCACACTTCTCCTCTTCTACTTTCCTTTCCTTTCTCCTTTTTCTCCCCTCTTATCCTTTTTGGTCTTTCGTTCTTTGCTCTCTGACTATTTAATTATCCCTATCCTCTGTCCTTCTTCTCCTCTGTTTCCTCCCCTTTTCCTCTTGTTCTGCCTTCTTTTGTGTCATCTTCTTCTTGCCCCCATCTTCCCCTATTCTGCTATCGCTGCCTTCAGTCTCTCTCCTCTCCTTTCATTTTATCCCCACTCCCTTCTGTCTCTCTCCCCCTTGTCCCTACCAAACTTCTTCTCTTACTTCCCTCTATTTTCGTGTCTCCTTCTCCTCATCTCTCATATCTTCTCCCCCCTTTCCTTTCCTCTCATCCCGTGTCTTCCTACAGTTCCAGAAACCACATGAGCATTATCCTCCTTTTCGCTTTGGGACGGTCCCGAACGGGAGCACAGAGAGGAACATCCGCAGCAACTACCCCGACATGCACATGCACATGATGAAATACAACCAGAAGGGGGTGGAAGAAGCTCTAGAAAGCCTGAAGACTGGGTACAGTCTTACTAACTTTTTAACTTTGTTACACAATTAAGATAAGAGGCTATTTTTAAATGACCCTCCTGCTAGTGAAGATCTGAGACGCATATCACAAGTCATTATGATAATCATTTGGGTGACGCAACAGAGATTTGATCCTTTGTGATGTAGCATTTATTTGTGAACAGGCCGATTTGATGGGTGTATTTTTAGATTAAAACAAATCAAGCCTAGTGCAGTTTACTTTGTATAAAAAAGAGCTGTCAAACATTAAATCTTCACTTATAACCAGTTGAAAACATTTGAAGTTATTTTAACCATATTGAGCATTAAACATTTTGTACACTCAGTAAAACCTCTCACATGCATGGTCCCCGGAGCATAGGTATACACCATTTGTATTGAATGGTTTGAGTATAAATCCACTAATACTGAAGACTTCTTTAGGACAGACATACAAATCTAACATGTGTGTAAGACACTATTACACTTTTTAGGAGCTAAACCTTTTCTCAGACAAAGACGCTTTATTGTGATGCAGGAAACTGGACGCTTTCATCTACGACGCTGCCGTTTTGAACTATATGGCCGGGAAGGACGAGGGCTGCAAGCTGGTGACCATTGGCAGTGGGAAAGTATTTGCCACCACAGGATACGGCATCGCTCTGCAGAAGAACACCCGCTGGAAGCGTCTTATTGACCTGGCTCTGCTGCAGTTCCTTGGAGACGGTGATCCATACCTTATAATATATAACACACAATCCTTGACTGAAGACACTCTCGCACTGTACACTTTGCAGTATTTTATCTGTTTGTGTTGTTCTTCTCTGGCTGACACTCTGTATGTGATCTGTTGAACTGGCTTCAGTCCAGTTCAGTGTTTGCTGTGTCAGCAGGGAAGTGGGCTTACAGGGAAGAGTTAATATCCTGGAGAACAGCAGGGAGTGTTAGAGATACGATTATCTCCATTACACACACACACACACACACACACACACACACACACACACACACACACACACACACACACACACACACACACACACACACACACACACACACACACACACACACACACACACTAGTTTGCTTCCTACCTATATATACACAAACACGCTCACCATGAGGGTGGAATTAATATCCTCCGCTCCTCTGGGAGCTTAAGAGCACCCCACACACTCTTGCCGAGCTTTCAGGGATGATTTAAGAAAAAGTGTCTTTGTTATCACCATATGCTGACTGAGAGGGAAAATAGGCCTTGCTCCCTGAAGGCCGCTGTGGAGAACGCAGCCCAAGAGGTGGCCACCTGTTCAGAGGGCTGGAGGAATAGCTTATGGTGCAATGAAGCTTGAGGAAATGGTGTTCAAGTGCTGTAAATTATTCTCATTTAAAATGTGCTTTGTTTGTGTGTTGGGATTCCTCAACACTTCATTGTAGTGTGCAGCCAGAAAGACCCTTTTCAAGTACAAATTATTTATGTTTTTGCAATCATTTTATACACAATTCCCCAAATGGCAGAATATGGATCAGTCAGGTTGATAATGTTGGAGTACTGACTTTTAGCTCATTTTGTTCAGTTTGTGTACAGTTGAAGTCCCGCAGTGTTCTGACAATGGAGCAGGAAAAAGAGCAGAACTGAATGTGTCTTATCTGCCAAGTCTCGCCAATTTTGTCACCTGACCTCATGGAAGGTAGTGAAAAGCGTTCCTATCATCAGACAATTGAATACTGTTGTATGAATGATTTAGTTTGAAAGAAAAAACACTGTACAAGGTCGATACATCAGTTTTCCCTATTACATTAGCTTTTAATTTCTTTGACTTTGGCTGACATGAAGCCTTGATTTTGCTTTGATTTTATGGGCCCATGTGCATATTTTTGGATATTTTCTGTGTTTCTAAGTCATACTTATGACTTGGATGTTGACATGGGGGATACCAGGGTAGGATCAACAAAGAAAAAAAATAGAAAAAGAAAATAAGAAGATGGCTGCCACTCAAGCCACTACAAGGATTTTAGCCCCCGATATTAAATAATACCCAATATTAACCATGATCTTCACGATATTCATCTTGATTGTAAGCTATCATATATCTTACTCCTTATTACTCTGACCAGTCATCTCATATACGTTTTCTTCTCCCCCCTCTACTCTTATAAACCTACTTCCCTCCAGGAGACACGCAGCGCTTGGAGACGGTGTGGTTGTCGGGCATCTGTCAGAACGAGAAGAACGAAGTGATGAGCAGCAAGCTGGACATTGACAACATGGCGGGAGTTTTCTACATGCTGCTCGTGGCCATGGGCCTCAGCATGCTGGTCTTTGCCTGGGAACACTTGCTCTACTGGAAACTGAGACACTCCCTCCGCAAGTCTCGCAAACTTGACTACATGTTGGCCATCAGTAGGGTGAGATATGCAAATAAGTCATTTGATTGATAAGATTTCGTTTTCTCACTTGGGTAGCTTGTCGTCTTATGGAGTACCGGTTGGTTTGATTTTGAGTGCTTGTTCATTGGGAGAAATGACTGATTACTGATTCCTAAAGTGGTTATTTAGTTTGTGAAAAGCGTATTGGCTGGCTGAAATTGGATTGGTTAAGTAACAGCTCTGTTGAGTGATTGAAAGATTGGCTGGTTGATTATTTTTTACTGTTAAGTGGTTGCTTTCTTGTTTGCAGTGATATGTTATTTTAAATTAAGTGGATTTTATGTGATGATGAATAAGTGAAAATGTATGTGTATTTGCATGTCATTACATTGTATCATTAGCAGGCCTTGTTAAAATATTAGCTAACATATCACTGCATCGTTATTAAAAATAAGAGGGGAGAGTAGAGATAAATGGTAAAGAAAATAAGCACTAATTCTGGTGTTTACTCTTAGCATTTAACTCAAATTGCTCAATGTTAATTTGCAATTAGCCTTAATCAGTGCCTGGTTTGTTGATACCGTTGTTTGGGACTGTGGCCATTGAGGCATAAAAAGCTCCGGCTGAAGATGCAGCCAGGGAAATGTCTACGGACACCAGCCTCTGTGCTCCCTTACTGTGTAATTACACTATTGTGCCTGGATCGGGGATTTATCAGATTAACGGCCAAATGACTATCTGATCATTAATCCGTGCGGGCTGGCCCCAAGGGCCAAATTAAATATGTCTCTTTCAGGATCTCCCAGCCAACTGTAAGCAGAGAGCAGTCATGGGATTTGGATGTGTGTGTGTGTGTGTGTGTGTGTGTGTGTGTGTGTGTGTGTGTGTGTGTGTGTGTGTGTGTGTGTGTGTGTGTGTGTGTGTGTGTGTGTGTGTGTGTGTGTGTGTGTGTGTGTGTGTGTGTGTGTGTGTGTGTGTGTGTGTGTGTGTGTGTGTGTGTGTGTGTGTGTGTGTGTGCGTATGTGTGTGTAGCAATCCCCTCAGCTTAAACAGTTTTTCTTTGACTCCCGGGAGAATGCATAATACATTTGTGACTAAGTGCCTCAGTGATGAAATGAGATATTAATGAAATCAGTTTTTTATTAAACTGCTACTGGGGTTTTTATTAGTTAGGAGGTGGAACGTAACTTTGAAACGCACAAATTGGTTGAAATTTCTTCTGTGAAATTGTCCCCTAAGGAGTGCTAGGTTGATTCAAGGTTAAACTGTTTGTAGCTAACTATTGATTTAATTCCAAATAACAAGGGGATTTATACTCTACTTCTTTTTCTCTTGTCTGTTTTCCACCTCTTGTTCCATCCTCTTTCTTTCTTTATCATTCTGTTTCGTCTCTCAGGGTATTTATAGTTGTTTCAAGGGAGTAGAGGAACCTGGGCGTTCATCTGGTTTGGCCAAACCTGACCTAACCTCCAACTACGCTCAACAAAACATGCTTAAGATGCTTCGCACTGCCAAGGACCTGGTCTCCACTGC
Organism: Notothenia rossii; assembly: GCF_949606895.1. Lineage (NCBI taxonomy): Eukaryota > Metazoa > Chordata > Actinopteri > Perciformes > Nototheniidae > Notothenia > Notothenia rossii. The sequence continues at coordinate 15,968,009 of NC_136910.1, forward strand.
CAATGTTGAGACGTCTCTGGACCACGCCACCAAGACCATAGAGCATTTGAGTCGTCATGGCGGCAGCTTGCCTGTTCGTATTCCACAAGTCGCCACGGAGACTGTACCAGGAGGATTTGCCTATATTACGGAGAATCACTGCCCACTAACCCCACCTTTGACCGCTGTTACCTCTCTGAAACTCCAGAGGGGTGTGACCAGGCCAACACCACTACGCTACACGCTCCCAACTCGCTCTTCTTCATGTCTGTATGACCGGCCACTTCCTGTGTCCAGCCTCAGTAGCCCCCATCTGGCTATGGGTGAACCACTCCCTCATCAGCACCGTCACCACTACCAGACCACAGGTAGACTCTATGTAGACCCCCATCCTCACTCACCCTTCATCCCCTACAATGATCTCCAACTACCTGACATCTACGCATCTCACCCGGTCTCCCCGCATCAAAACCAGCAAGTCCATGAGGGCTTCTCCAGACGGAAAAGAAGATCTAAAAGTTTCCAGTGTGAGGATGGGAATGTAGAAGGGAGAAAACACAGGGACCAGGAAAAGAGCAACATAAGCCCCGTCTATCTGAGTGAGCTCAAAGCCAACCACCTCCAAGAAAACCACATCTCCGCCCCCAGCGTTGACTACATGTACTCAGAAGAGGTGAAGTGTCCGCGGGTAGAGAACTACGGCTCCTGGCCCCCGGAGGACATGTTGCTCAGAGGTAGACGAAGGCACCGCCGCCCGTCATTCCTTAAAGCAACGTGGGGCAGCGAGCAGATACGTCAGATGGAGGAATCCCTGTCATCCCTGTCCAGCCAATCACAATCTGCCCTGCCGGACCTGTTCCCATGCATGCTTACTCAGACCGCACCTGCAAAGCCCTACAACCCTGCCCAACTTCGAAACAACCTGTGCCTCCCACGGAACCAGGCCTACCTCCACATAAGAGAGGACCATAGGAGGCCTAATGGGCGTAAAGGCCAGAGAATGCGCTACTCCCACTCCGCCCACCTCCCGACATACGGAGAGGCAGTGCAACATGGCAGTGGTTTAGGGCGGGGGATGGTACGCAGAGCCACCAGCTTGCTTAGCAGACAATATGCCCACTACCTGAACTCTTATCCTGGACTACCGCTCTACCACGGCCCCCTAGACCTGCAGCACCACAGGCAGGCCTCCAGCAGTCCAGTATGCCAGCTGCTGGCTTGTGGTGGTGGGAGATGTGGAAGCCAGCGGGCTCTGCTGTACCAGGACAGTCTATACGGAGCCTATGGCATCTATCAGGGATCCCAGACTGGATCAGAGGCCCTAGCAAGTCAGCGAGCAGGGGGTCAGTCTGCAGGGGGTCAGCCTGCAGGGGGTCAGCCTGCAGGGGGTCAGCCTGCAGGGGGTCAGCCTGCGGGGAGCCCCTGCGTACTTCGTCCCTGGCGGCGGGTTTCCAGTCTTGAGTCTGAGGTCTAATGGGAAACCAAAATAACCTTAGAAGATAGATACTGTGGAATATCAGAGAACAGGACTCTTAAAGATGGCCACTGTTGAGAGGGGGAAGTGCTAAGATATATGAAAAGTGGAAAAGTTATAACTTGAAGTAATTGTTGATTTTTTACGTGACTTTGTGTGGTAAAGAATAGAAGTTTGGGTCAGCAGATTTTATAGATGTTTAGGACTTTTTTGATGTATACTGTACTACAATAAGATAAGAAAACTGCACAGTACCGATTTAACCTTGAGACAGTTGTGTAAAGCTGTGGGTGGGCAGGTTTTACGTACTTGCTACTTTCCTACAATGCTTGTGTTTTCTGTGCTTCAATGTGCACTAAGATTTACAACAGTCCAGGGTGTTGGCGCATGGTTAATCTATAACCAGAGTTTTCATGCCATGTGTATGTTGTACATATTTTATTGTGGGTGGTTGGGATTCAGTCTTGGTTGTTGTTAAGTAGATTAACCTCTTACAACAAGGGTGAAATAGTGAAGGGAACAAGGGATTGTGATTATGAATACCGCCACCAAAAACAAGCAGCCACTGTAGCAAAACATTGTGAAGATGAACATGTGAAGAGTTTAATTCCAAAATAACACATTAAGGAAACACAAACTTGACCAAGACAAGGGACAACCGTAGTTTTCTAGAATTCATTTATTTTTGAGACATCTGTTAACATTTCAGGTGACTTCTTAATATATTTATAATATTATGGAACTAAACCCTTCTTCAAATCGTCATATATAGGGAATAATGACAGGTAGCAGTGACTTTGTCGAAGCAGTCCATATGAACACAATCTGTAAATTGATGAAGGTATTGGGAAAGCACTGAGCAGCACTTGGTGTGTTAAACCATTTGTGTTCCTCACTGAATTTCAGTAGGAGGCTGCAGTACAGCACAACATCACAAAGGGCCTCACAATAAGAATAAATCATTTAAATAATATATCAATATAGAGAAGTCTTATTTGAGACTGGTTAGTGTCATATTCATGTATTCTACATATGATAGGAATTTATTGTCACTCTTTAAACATTTCTAATCACATTTTAGCACAATTTTCATTTTTGTAAGGTTATTGCCGATTTACTTTAATATTTGTCATCACTGTATTAACTCTATCAGTTGGCCTATATTACGATTTTTTCTCATTTCCACTCTTTTATATTCCCCTGTCATCCCTGTTTTCCCCAACTCCTCTTACTTTTAAATGATCAGATTTGAATGAGGTAATGAAAGCTATTCTAGTATCTATATTACCTAGCTCCCTCACCCTGTAATGAACCACTTAGACCAATTAAAGAGCCTTTTTGGATGAACATGCACATGTGCCTCTTCTTTGTGGAGCCTTTATCTTTTGGTCTATACCTACTTTGTAGAGATAAATATTACTTTATGAAAACTCAGAGTCTTAAAGCAACCGCCCGACGCTTTGGGAAAAACATGTATTTACTTTTTAGATGGGAACAATTGTTACCACTCCAATGTCTGTGTTGTAATTTTGAATCTACAGCCAGTTAACAGATTGAAGTCTTTGTTTGGGACTTTTGTATTAAACACACTTAATACACTGTTAATGTGCTAGAAGGTGAATTTTAGGCAGAGTGAGCCTAACTGTTTCCCCCTTATTTCCAGTCTTTATGATAAGCTAAGCTAACCCTAACGATCTTTTGTCTGCAGCTTTTTATTTACCACACAGTTGTGAGGGGTATGGATCTTCTTGGATTGAAGAGATGGAAAATAAATCATAAAGTGGCACAGTACTTGAAAATGATGGTCTGGATGATGATCAAAGCCCTCTTCTCCAGTCTCGTCATATGGAGGTCAGTCATCTGCTGCTGCATCCTGGAGGAATATGCTTCTGGGGTTTGGTTCACATGTCAGCTGGCGACTGACAGAAAAAAGAGATTGCACCAAGTGGTGAAAGTGTTATTCTTTTTCTTGAAATCTTTTGAACTTTTAACAAGATTTCTGTCAGGCTTGTTGAACCTGACAGAGCAGCAGTGAGGACGTATCTTTAAACTTCGTCAGCGCTCGGCTGAAGCAAGTTTAAGGAAAGATAAGCTACTATTCCAAGGTGACCTGTTGCCATGGCAATTACTCTCAATCTCTATATGCTGTTGTCATGACGAGATAAGACTCCATTCAATAGGCCAGATGAGTAATGTCGGAGAGTCCAAACATTGAGCGCTTAGATTTTTCCATTACTCTCTGCTTTGTTACTGGAACATTGCCTTAGATTGGATCATAATATTATTTAATCCTCCGCTGCTGCTGATCCTATATTTTATTTTAGTTCAAGGTAATTGGACTTCTTTTCATCCCTGAAGAGCAGAAAGGGGCTCAGCATGTCTTGGTTATCAAGACATCATTGTTGGCCCAACATACAGCGCAGATATCCTGCCTGGAACAGGTAGATTTTGTATCTTTTTGTGGATGGCAGGAAGGAATGTATGGAAAAAAGTAAAATGGGTCAACACTATTGACATCTTCTGCTTTTAGTGGTGAGAAACATAGACTGAACTGTTATAAAAATGAAACAATTCTGAATATGTTTAAACCTGCTATTTATAGAGGTAAGATTAAATAGAACAAACTCCTCTAACATTTTAACAGGGCAAAGGAAAGTGACATAACACCCAACTTCATATTTAAACTGATTGGTCTTTTCAAATAACCAAACACTCATACTCAAAGTTGAAATGAATGCACTGTATATCAAGAGCTAAAGGTAAAGAAAAAATGAGACCCTATTTATAAATATCTTACCTACAGAAATAATGACTTGGTTTATTGTGAGCTCCCTTGAGCACTTCTGTAAGTACAACCACAACCATACCCTGTATGCACACAATATTTACACAGGCTATAGTATGAAGCAGTATGAAATGATGACAGTCAAGGTTAAAGGCATTCTGCATGTTTAATATATATGTTTCATTGTCATGATGACAAGAAAAGAAAATATTTCCATGTGGCACCTGGAAGAGGATGCATTCATGAACTGTGGTTTCCCCCTCTATTACATACTAATCATCCTGTGGAGCTTATCCCTGCTGCTCCAGGTTAGAAGAGGAAGTCATTCATTTTTACAGCCATTAGACTGGGACCACTGTCTACAGCTGGGTCTTTATGTCCAGCTGTCACATGTTTCTATAATATGTCTGCGTTTTAAATTCATGAACTCATGGGGGGGGGGGGGTGTTCACTTGGTTAGGTATTGGCTAATGGTTAAAGAAGCCAAAACATCGTTATGACATCATAAAGTGTTTCAAGGGTTGTTATATAAATGGATCAGGACAAAAAGTGAGGGAATCTTTTTTCCCGAAACGTTCAGAATCTCTTTACACAAAGGGGACATATGTTTATGTATAAAAGACGTGAAAAAGTGGATTTTGCATAATAGGTGACCTTTAGGTATTACTGCCATTCATTATCCCCAAAAAACATGAATGAAGTGCCTTTCACACATGCAGTCTATCCCTAAAATGTGCAGAGGCATTTCCAACATAGTGTCAAAAGTGAATGGGAGAAGAAGATATTAAAGTAAACTGTACATAAATATCCAACCACAAGACATACAGTAGTTACATTTCAGGGAGATGGCTTAACAGAAGTTTTGTGAATAAAAGCAGTTACATCGCAGGGACAACAAGTGAAGTGTTATGCTCGTGCAACAAGACTATGCTGATGACATATTTGATATTTTCCGAGATTCGTGACAAACCAAGATCTGAGTTTTTCAATATACGATACTGTTATGTGTTTTCTTTTGTTATGTGATATTTTTGACATTCTACATGAATTTCAGCATATTATACAATACATATTTTCTAACAATTTCAAAATACTATAAATGTCCTTATATTTGATATTTTGATATACTACTCTGTTATTTTTCAATGATATTTTAAACATATTGTATTGTGTCTTTTTTTAAAATATTTTCAGGATGAAATCCTATGTTACTTGTTATATGTATATATATTTTCTACATGCTATAATATACTTTTTTTCCTGATATTTTTGACATACTATACTATTTTTTTCACTGAAATGTTCGACATTGTACACATACAATACCATGTTGTTAATATTTTCACGTTTTTGGACATAATATACCATGCTGTTTTTTCCTAAACTTTTGACAAATGTTTTTATTTTTTTTATATCTGTGATGAAGGGTTTAATGTGTTTCACCTTGTCAATGGTTTGAACTCACACCCTTCATGAAAAGTGGCCTTCTGCAAGATGACACGTTCTCCCATAGGCATGTCTATGGTATTTCAGGGATTTTACCATGATGTTTCTCCTAGACTTTCACGAATGTCGGTTTTATTTTGGATATTTTTATACACAGTATACATTGCTGTTTTTTGTCATATTTGGTGCAAATATTTTTGCCCCAGTGGCCTAATGGACAAGGCACTTGCCTCCTAAGCCAGGGATTGTGGGTTCAAGTCCCATCTGGGGTGATTGCTTTGTATAACTGTGATGCAGGGGTTTAGAAAGTGCCAGCTACTCAGAGGTTTTAAAGCACACCCTTCAGTAAAAGTGACATTGGCCCCATCTCAGGTCGGTTAAATAAAATCCTTGCTTCCCTCACTTGCGTCGTTTCCCTGCGTCTAGTCCCTCCTACCAGGGAAGCATGGAGGGACGCAAGGAAACCACAAGAAGCAGGGAAATGAGTTTTAAGATGGCAATGGGACGTCCTTTCCTCCGGAGCGTCACGTGAAGCGACGTCCTTTTGTGATGACGCCACACAGCTGATCGTCTGACAGCAGCCAGCTCTGTCCCCGTTGTTTTCACAAACACCCCCGCCACACATTTACTGACACAAACATTTGTATCATCTGTTGTAGACCCCAATAAATAAAAAATAAAATAAGAAATAATTCTCAAAAAAGATAAACGCCATTCTTAAAATGTATAAACGAACAATAGTTTGATTAATATTGATTAGAGTGCACAATAGAAATAAAATAATTGAGAGAAGAAAAAGAGATATTATCTATCAAAACCCAGTTAAATTAACATTCATTGGATTGCACACTTTGTTTGTTTGTTTGGATATGTAGCACATTAACATTTTAATAGCACTTAATGACTGACTGAATGGAAATGACAATAAATGAAAATGTAAAACGAAAAAAGCGATCATGAAAATGTTTCCAATAAATGATTAAAATGATTTTTTACCACTTTGTTGTTCAGATATATCACATATTTATAACTAAATGATACATGAATTGAAACAAAACACGGTATAAACTGAGTGACTGTTGTGAGTTTCATGTATTTTCTTCACTCTGCTGGGAAACGGCTTTCATGTCAAGAAGCATCAGATCAGTGCATGTGCTGCATCGTCCAATCAGTGAGCGATACACAGTAAGGGGGCGGGGCGAGTATCTGAGGATTTTATCGGAGGATATAGTTGGGTCCAGGACAGGGACGTCGGAACTATTTTCTGGGGGGGGGTGCGGGATTTTTGCTGGGAGGGTCGGGGGGGAAACTCACACTATCAATGATTAACGAACTCGACACGTAGGCCTAATAGCCTAGGCCTATACATAACAGATATAGGCTACATAAACACACGCAGCATCTTAATTGTTACGAAAATGTATGAAACAAAATGAATTAATGAATTAATCAAGCCTTTATTAAGGAACATACTGTAGCCTAATAGGCGATAACATAGGCCTACAGCATTCAGAAAATCAACAGAATAATACAGCCTTTACGAACATAGGCCTAATGGAACATTCAGAAAAATAACGGTTTACTTTGCGCTCGTAAGGGCTTTTAAACTGTTCCAAAAGTAGACCTTCTCTCCGTTGTTCTGCTGATAAATTCTTTAAGCAGGGTCGAGACATCGCATTCATCGAGAAGGTCGCTATGCGCATTCATAATGGCCAACCTGCGCAACGCCGAGAACGAGCGCTCGGATGCCGCGACAGAAATGGGCAGAGCCAGACAGAGCTTTATGAGCCTCTCCGCTTCCGACAGCATGGAGCGGGATTGGGGCTGCAAGGTGTGCAGAATGGCCAATACATCCTGAATGGTTTTCACTTCTCGCCCCCTACACACGTCGCTCAGGATGTCCAGCTCAAGGCTTAGCTGCTCTCTTGAAAAGGAAGTCAGTTCCAGGGAACCCACATCCACTCGTTTCCCTTGGGCCGCCTGTAGAACTGCCTGCTCTCGCCCTGCAGCTACGCGGAGTCCTTCCTGGTCAAAGCGCCGCTCCACCTCTGTGCGCACCAAGTCCAGGGCCTCAAACAATTCCCTCTTCCACAGGCTTGGATATTCTTTAATAGTTAAATATAACAGTTAAACAACAACCAACAAATAGTTTCCATATGGGCTGCCTATTTAAGCTGGGTGGGTCAACCTTAAATTTTCAATTTAAATTCAAATTATGAATATGGTTTGTTATGAAAGTAGGCCTATACGTTATTTAGTCAGTTGATACCGTTGTAATGAATTATTAATTGCAGGCTAATTTCGCAAATAAGCGTACATGGATGTAGTACATTATTATGAACTATGATATCGTTTTCTATGGATAGATCAAATCTGTCCACAAATGCTGGAGAGCACGCTCTGTGTGCGTATTTGTTGCATTCTTTCAACATTACAGACCGATGAGCTTTATGATTAATTTTAAAATACTGTTGGCATTATTTATTTATTTATTTAGGCCTATTTATTTACCCTCGTTCTCCAACTCCCGTTCCTCCTCCTCCGCTGTATGGCGAAAACGCGCTGGGGTCTTGCTGGTGCGCACTGGATGAGGAGGCTTCAAGTTGTAGCGCTCTGTGTATTGTTTGGTCTTGGCCACAAGGTCAGCGAAGGTGTCATCTTGTCTGAGTGTGTTCAGTCGCTGGCAAAGAAGTTTGGCAGCTTCCATTGATCCAAGGGCTGTGACTTTGGTGCCTTGCAGTGACCGAGCCACGGATTCACATGGCGTAAACATGGTAACGCAGGCAAACAAACCAAAGACTGTGCGCGTAGTGGTGCCCTTTTTGAGCAATCCTGCCACTTTGGCACGCGTCTCCCCCTTGACAATCCTGTCACTCTCCAAGGTCCTAAATGTCTGCAGCATCTCTCCATAGCATGCCAGCAACCGTGACAGTGCCACAACTCTGACGCACCACCGAGTTGGGCACAGGGCAAGCAGGTTGATCACTTCTCCACATCCAAAAAGAGACTGGTATAACGTTTTTCTCTTTGCTGAATCATTAATCACAACTGTGACTTCCCGAACAAAGTTCAGTGTATCGGCAACAAGGCGCACTTCTTTTGCCACTTCTTGCAACACTAAATCCAGAGAGTGGTTTGCGCAGTGGACAAACAAGGAGTCAGGACATGTTTCCTTTAATCTTGCCTGCACTCCCTTGAACCTCCCTGACATGTTGCTGGCTCCATCAAAACAGTAGCCTTTCAGCTTCTCCAGCGGCAGATTTAGCCGAACAAGGACATCTTTAATGCACAGAAAAAGCATCTCGGCGGTTGTGTCTGGAGCGTTGTAAAAGCCCAGAAAGAAATTCTGGACTTCAAGATTGTCATCTGCAAATTGTATACTGCATGAGAACTGTTCTTTTCCACTGACGTCGGTGGTCCCATCAGCAGTTAAGCCGAAAAAAGGACTTTCGGATGCTTTGGCTCCGATTTTCCTCTGGATGTCATGGGCAAACAGCTCCAGAACTTCATTCTGGATGCTGCCCGACATCCAATTGTCCCTCCTCTTCATCCAGTTTTGCAGGTCAGGATCAGCGCGTACCCTCTCGACCACTAGCTGCCACAACACCCCATCCCGATTTGCAGCTCCTCTCAGAGGGAGTCCCTGGCGCCCCAGGAATCTCACGCTGCTGAAAACGAGCTCCAGCATTTTCCGGGCTGTTATTTGTTCTTTAGCAGCAGCCTCAGACAAAAGCGCATTAATTGGCGTAGTTTTCAATGCAGCCAATCTTTGAGTCGCATCTAAATGAATGCGTGTTTTCTCGTGGTCTCTGATTTTCTCCTTTGCTTTTCTCCAGTTTGAAAAGCCCGTATCTTTCAAAAACGGACTGTCAGCTTGTTCTGACCCGACCAACTTGCGCTTGACAGCTGACCTGCACACACCACACACAATGCCATCACTGACCGCGATGTATTCCAGCCACGGCCACTCTCTGAACCAGGCGGCCTTGCAGGAACGAGTGAAGTTCTCACCCAACTTCTTGGCAGGAAAATTGTAATCCTGTGGTGGTTTGCATGATATTGCCTCTTCTTGGCTAGCACCGGGTGCTGGTGGTGGCGCTGGGGAGGGAGGACGAGGCCGAGGGCCGCCGGGCCCTTCGGCTGCCTGCTGCTGCTGTCCGGTTGCTGGCACACAGCCTCTAGGTGTCTCTCTCGGACGTTTAGCTGGGTCGGGCGGATTTGTAAAAAAATCTGAAATTCGTTTTTGAGACATACGCTAGTTCTAGCTGGCGTAGTTGAACTCAAATCATGTAGCCTATGCATATGCTAAAAACAAATGAGAGCCGCGAACACAGCAAACATAAAAAAAATTCCCGCTACTTTTTTTTTTTTTTTTTTACACATAGGCCAACGTCACAGTGAGCTGTCAGATGCAGTCTGCATAGCAACAGCTATGCCATGCCAGCCAGGCTGCTGTATTGAGCCAGGCAGGGTGCATATCACATCAAAAGATCTGTATTAAGAAATACATGTAAGTCAGACAAATTGAGTTTAAATTCAGAATCTTTATTTTTATTTTTTTAACGTAGGCTAATCCTGTGATTCCTGAGGCTGACGGGAGGGGGTGCTGCCGCACCCCCCGCACCCCTAGTTCCGACGTCTATGGTCCAGGACCTCAATCCCGTGACCATTCTCTGGCTAACATGTTTTGACGATTGATTTGACATCTATGGACCTTTTAGAAAAAATTTAGAAACACGGTCCCTCGAAAATTTGCCGGCATTTTTTGCTAGGGGGCCAAATCCACAATGGCTGCCGGCGCTGTCTTGAAAAATTTACTTTTGAACCAGAGCACCTACAATTAAGTGTAAATACACTTTTTGCACTGAATCTACCATGGGGAAACCGATTCTGACATCAGTTTGACGATAAAATGTAGTTTTGACCAAAATATCCAAGATGGCCGCCAGCGCCATCTGAAAAAGTAACTTTTGAACCCCATCACCTACAATCAAGTGTAAATACACTTTTTGCACTGAATTGACCATGGGGATTCCGATTCTGACATCATTTTGACGTTATAACATCATTTTTACCCAGATATCCAAGATGGCTGCCATATGCTGGAGTGAAAAGTAACATAAAATGAAAGCAATTCATAGTGTATGATAACAAAATCTATCTTTAATAGTTGTAACTAAAAACAAATGAAAACAAACTTATAAAACAGTTATACAATGTATAATTGTCACATAATATGGTACTTCCATAAATGAAAATAATCACAGTACTGCATACATTTCTAACTTAAACGTCACTGATAATGTTCTGTAGCTTAGGAAGCCAAACTATATGGTTAATCTAATCTGAATCGGAGCTTTCAGATGCACTGTATTCGGAAGAATCAGATTCCGACGAATATACGCTCCTCTGTTCATCATTGGATCCGTCTTCATCCCATTCGTTGTCATCTTCTTCGCTATCGTCAGCTTCTCCTGGTGCAGGTAGGGTCACCGGAAGAGCAGGAAGTGTGTGACGAACAGGGCGACAGCGGCCACCCACCAGCTCCCACCCATGCCCGAGTGGAGACGGATGCTTCCTCAGGGCAGGGTGGCGCGCTAGGTAGGCCAGGTAGTTGGCACGTAGCACATGTTGGCGGAGACTTTCTCCATCCGGAGGAAGCCGGATGAAGGACTTCTTCTTCATGGTCTTCCACTTAGCGGCGCGAGCCTCAGCCATGGAGCTGCTCTTCTTATCCCCATAGACCACATCTCGGGTGAACTGGAAAAGTCCTTCTATCACGTCCTCCTCCATGATAAGACCATCTCCGCACCGACCGAGCTGCTGTCTCGCTATAGGGCTCTTCGCCACCTTGGCATACAGGGACATCTTACCCTTGCCGTAGAAACCCGAGTTTGCATCGCAACCGGTCATAAAATGCAACTGCACAATGCAGTCTGCCATCTCGTCAGTAACCAGGCCACTACAGGAGACCATATCCTGTTTTCTCTTGATGCAGAGCATACCGGGTAGCTGATGCGAGAGAAATGCTGCCGCTACATAGGCTTCGGTATCAGCTGTATCAATAACAACCGGGTCATTACAGCCTGACTCCCGCAGCAGTGCGTACGTTGAGAATAATATAGTATCAGCCTCCGACTGATCGAAGCTATAGTCCTGCATTGGTTGCTCGGTTGACAAGTTCGTACAGCGGGAGCCAACGGAGTACACAATCTCTTGGTTGACTCTCTGTGCTACGTCGGTTAGGTGGCTGCATATCAGTGCTTGCATCCGCCCCTTGTTGCTACTGCTACACAGCAGCGTCTTGAATGATACAGCAGAGGGGAAGGGATCGCTCAATTTCATATAAGTGTTAGGGATATGTGCCTGGCCCTGCACCCTCATGTCCCGCTCGTCATCTTTAGTCGAGAATGCTGCATCATACGGGTCATTCACGCAGATGATACGTGTAGCGTATCCATGTCGGGAGAGGATGATGGTTGTAAGCTTCTCCACATAGTCCGACCACTTGTAGGGTGTGCCATCTTGCTTTTGTCGATCTTCTGTTGAAGGAGTTGCCATCCGCCAGATCATCCCCATGTCGACGATGGCGATGTAGGGTTCCAGTAGATTTATGACCTGTAGAGAGAGTTTTTGGAGGAGTTTACTCTTTTGTGTCTTTCGGTATGTTCCATTGCAGTTGAATATGGGTACACATTCTGCAACGACACGATGCTCGAACAACTCATCGAGTTCGACTAGTTGGCTGACCTCAACCAAGTTGATCACCGCCTTGAGCGCATCCTGTTCCATCTGCGCAGCTTTAGCCTTGAGGTCCTCCCCGGGCTTCGTCGTGGTGTCCGTTCCCTTCGCAAAGGTCAAGTGTTTGCTCAAAGGGACGGATGCGTAGATGGAGGTATCCTTAGTGAAGACCCTTTCTCGCAAGAAGCGGGTTAACTTCTCCTCTCCTGCAGCAAGGGCTGAGTTGAAGTCTGCAACGAGCTCATCAGTTGCAGGCATGGCTGATTGTAATGTGCGAAGTATTGGTGATGCTGGGTCAAACGGGAAGGAGTCGAACTGTTGCATGCAAGCAATTAGATCCTGTACACACTGCTCATCTACTCGCATACGTTTTGGGCCACATTCCACGTGCTTCCTCTTGGCTGGTTTTCGGTTGGCGAGGGCATTGTGAGCTGCCCGGATCTTGGCCACGTTGTTCACATTTCTGGAGTGTACCATCAGCTGCTTTTCATTCTGAAGGATGGAGAGCCAGCCAGATTTCATTTTGCTCCCCTTGTTCATGGTGCACTCGATCCACATGTCCCATGCCATGTTGGAGTAGGGGTTGCCTGTGATGGACTGTGTGAAGTCGGTACGCAGGAAGTCGACCTGATCAGAAGGAAGAGATGTCAGCATTGCCCAGAAGTCCGGCAACCACCTACCATACCTATTGTTGTCATACGCTACCATCCAGCTTAGCTTAGCATAGCTTGTCGTCATCAGTCATCTTCTGATATGTACGAACATGTTTCCACCAGCATTTATGGTGATATCTAATCTCAAGTGCGTAGGGTTGATCACCTGCAGAATCAATCAGGCAGTTTATTCTGTCACGCATCACCGGATCGTACAGGGCCACTGTATGACTCTTAAAGGCCGCCCATGCATGATCATATGAAATGAGATTCAGCTTTGATTCTGGGTGCTTGGTCGTCTCCGCCTTGCAACACCAAACACATTTGGTTTTATCGTGTATCGCCCCTAGAGTAGATCGCAGTCGTTTGGCTGCTGGAGGTGCAGTTGGAGAAGGAACATCAGACACAGATGATGACTGAGCTTGGCATTCAACCTCTTGTTTCTTCTTTCTTTCGATCGCCTGCTCCAGTTTCTTCGCGCTTGATAGGGTGAACCTACACGTATCATGGACACATTGTCCACTGTGACCTTTACCCCAATCCACGGTTGAATGGACGGTCCCGAACTTGTCCAGACCACTCCATAACAGCGCCTTCTGTTCAAGATTGGCCCACACAGCTGCAGAAATGGCACCGGCGGCTTTATCGCAAAACCCTCCACACTGAAGAACACATGGAACTTTTGACATCGTCCTAAGCTGCGCTGTTTATACGCTGTTCATATGCTGATAACTCTGTCTCTGGAAATATATAAAAATAAGACACAATTAGCTAAATGTACAATGTATAATTGAATGTACAATACACAATGAGTATAATTATTCGTATATATATAATGCTCATTCTTGATTAAAAGCTCTCGGTCGAGTGGTGCCTTCGCTTTCATTTTATGTTACTTTTCACTCCAGCATATGGCAGCCATCTTGGATATCTGGGTAAAAATGATGTTATAACGTCAAAATGATGTCAGAATCGGAATCCCCATGGTCAAATCAGTGCAAAAAGTGTATTTACACTTGATTGTAGGTGATGGGGTTCAAAAGTTACTTTTTCAGATGGCGCTGGCGGCCATCTTGGATATTTTGGTCAAAACTACATTTTATCGTCAAACTGATGTCAGAATCGGTTTCCCCATGGTAGATTCAGTGCAAAAAGTGTATTTACACTTGATTGTAGGTGCTCTGGTTCAAAAGTAAATTTTTCAAGATGGCGCCGGCGGCCATTGTGGATTTGGCCCCCTAGCAAAAAATGCCGGCAAATTTTCGAGGGACCGTGTTTCTAAATTTTTTCTAAAAGGTCCATAGATGTCAAATCAATCGTCAAAACATGTTAGCCAGAGAATGGTCACGGGATTGAGGTCCTGGACCCAACTAATAGTCTGGTGGTTCCTCGGTTATCGCTCCTCCATTATCGCTCTTCCGGCAGAAATAAGAGCCATGGGACGGTACTGAGATGGGGCCATTGTGCAAGAGGATACATTCTCCAATATGAACATCTATGTTATCTTATCGCATGGATTATACCATGATGTTTCTCCTAAACCTTTCAGGAATGTAGCTTTTATTTCGGATATTTCTCTACACACTTTCTTTTCATATTTGGTTGAAATATTTTTGCCCCGGTGGCGTAATGGACAAGGCACTGGCCTCCTAAGCCAGTGATTGTGGGTTCAAGTGCCATCTCGGGTGATTGCTTTGTATAACTGTGATGCAGGTTTTATTGCGTTTCACCTTGTCAGTGGTTTGATCTCACACCATTCATGAAAAGTGACCTTATGCAAGATGACACGTTCTCCCATAGGCATGTCTATGGTACTGCAGGCTTTTTTACCATGATATTTCTCCTAGACTTTTGACATTATGTAGTTTTTATTTTAGATATTTTTCTACAAAGTATACATTGTCGTTTATCCTCATATTCGATTCAGATATTTTTGCCCTAGTGGCCTAATGGACAAGGCACCAGCCTCCTAAGCCAGGGATTGTGGGTTCGAGTCCCATCTGGAGTGATTGCTTTGTATAACTGTGATGAAGGGTTTAATGCTTTTCACCTTGTCAGTGTTTTGAACTCACACCCTTCATGAAAAGCGGCCTTCTGCAAGAAGACACGTTCTCTCATAGGCATGTCTATGGTATTTCAGGGATGTTACCATGATGTTTCTCCTGAACTTTTCAAGTATGTAGCTTTTATTTGGGATATTTTTCTACACATTATACATCGTCCTTTTTTGTCATATTTGGTGCAAACATTTTTGCCCCAGTGGCTTAATGGATAAGGCACTGGCCTCCTAAGCCAGGGATTGTGGGTTCGAGTCCCATCTGGGGTGATTGCTTTGTATAAATGTGATGAAGGGTTTAATGCGTTTCACCTTGTCAGTAGTTTGAACTAACACCCTTCATGAAAAGCGGCCTTCTGCAAGAAGACACGTTCTCTCATAGGCATGTCTATGGTATTTCAGGGATGTTACCATGATATTTTTCCTTAACTTTTCACGAATGTAGCTTTTATTTTGGATATTTCGCTACACAGTATACATCGTCATTTTTTGTCATATTTGGTGAAAACAATTTTGCCCCAGTGGCCTAATGGATAAGGCACTGGCCTCCGAAGCCAGGGATTGTGGGTTCGAGTCCCATCTGGGGTGATTGCTTTGTATAACTGTGATGAAGGGTTTAATGCCTTTCACCTTGTCAGTGGTTTGAACTCACACCATTCATGAAAAGTGGCCTTCTGCAAGATGACACGTTCTCCCATAGGCATGTCTATGGTATTGCAGGCTTTTTTACCATTATATTTCTCCTAGACTTTTGACATGATGTAGTTTTTATTTTAGATATTTTTCTACAAAGTATACATTGTCATTTATTCTCATATTTGGTTCAGATATTTTTGCCCCAGTGGCCTAATGGACAATTCGCTGGCCTCCTAAGCCAGGGATTGTGGGTTCGAGTCCCATCTTGAGTGATTGCTTTGTATCACTGTGATGCAGGAGTTTAGAAAGTGCCAGCTTCTCAGAGGTTTTAAAGCACACCCTTCAGTGAAAGTGATCTTGTGCAAGAGGATAAATTCTCCCATAGGATTACTATATTTGGCATGAATTATTCCATAATGTTTCTCCTAAAATGTTGACGAATGTGGCTTTTATTTGGGATATTTTTCTACACAGTATAAATCGTCGTTTTTTGTCATATTTGGTGAAAACAATTTTGCCCCGGTGGCCTAATGGATAAGGCACTGGCCTCCTAAGCCAGGGATTGTGGGTTCGAGTCCCATCTGGGGTGATTGCTTTGTATAACCGTGATGAATGGTTTAATGCGTTTCACCTTGTCAGTAGTTTGAACTAACATCCTTCATGAAAAGCGGCCTTCTGCAAGAAGACACGTTCTCTCATAGGCATGTCTATGGTATATCAGGGATGTTACCATGATGTTTTTCCTCAACTTTTCACGAATGTAGCTTTTATTTTGGATATTTCGCTACACAGTATACATCGTCGTTTTTTCTCATATTTGGTGCAAACAGTTTTGCCCCAGTGGCCTAATGGATAAGGCACTGGCCTCCTAAGCCAGGGATTGTGGGTTCGAGTCCCATCTGGGGTGATTGCTTTGTATAACTGTGATGAAGGGTTTAATGCCTTTCACCTTGTCAGTAGTTTGAACTAACACCCTTCATGAAAAGCGGCCTTCTGCAAGAAGACACGTTCTCTCATAGGCATGTCTATGGTATTTCAGGGATGTTACCATGATATTTTTCCTTAACTTTTCACGAATGTAGCTTTTATTTTGGATATTTCGCTACACAGTATACATCGTAGTTTTTTCTCATATTTGGTGCAAACAATTTTGCCCCAGTGGCCTAATGGATAAGGCACTGGCCTCCTAAGCCAGGGATTGTGGGTTCGAGTCCCATCTGGGGTGATTGCTTTGTATAACTGTGATGAAGGGTTTAATGCCTTTCACCTTGTCAGTGGTTTGAACTCACACCATTCATGAAAAGTGGCCTTCTGCAAGATGACACGTTCTCCCATAGGCATGTCTATGGTATTGCAGGCTTTTTTACCATTATATTTCTCCTAGACTTTTGACATGATGTAGTTTTTATTTTAGATATTTTTCTACAAAGTATACATTGTCATTTATTCTCATATTTGGTTCAGATATTTTTGCCCCAGTGGCCTAATGGACAATTCGCTGGCCTCCTAAGCCAGGGATTGTGGGTTCGAGTCCCATCTTGAGTGATTGCTTTGTATCACTGTGATGCAGGAGTTTAGAAAGTGCCAGCTTCTCAGAGGTTTTAAAGCACACCCTTCAGTGAAAGTGATCTTGTGCAAGAGGATAAATTCTCCCATAGGATTACTATATTTGGCATGAATTATTCCATAATGTTTCTCCTAAAATGTTGACGAATGTGGCTTTTATTTGGGATATTTTTCTACACAGTATAAATCGTCGTTTTTTGTCATATTTGGTGAAAACAATTTTGCCCCAGTGGCCTAATGGATAAGGCACTGGCCTCCGAAGCCAGGGATTGTGGGTTCGAGTCCCATCTGGGGTGATTGCTTTGTATCACCGTGATGAATGGTTTAATGCGTTTCACCTTGTCAGTAGTTTGAACTAACACCCTTCATGAAAAGCGGCCTTCTGCAATAAGACACGTTCTCTCATAGGCATGTCTATGGTATATCAGGGATGTTACCATGATGTTTTTCCTCAACTTTTCACGAATGTAGCTTTTATTTTGGATATTTCGCTACAAAGTATACATCGTCGTTTTTTCTCATATTTGGTGCAAACAATTTTGCCCCAGTGGCCTAATGGATAAGGCACTGGCCTCCTAAGCCAGGGATTGTGGGTTCGAGTCCCATCTGGGGTGATTGCTTTATATAACTGTGATGAAGGGTTTAATGCCTTTCACCTTGTCAGTAGTTTGAACTAACACCCTTCATGAAAAGCGGCCTTCTGCAAGAAGACACGTTCTCTCATAGGCATGTCTATGGTATTTCAGGGATGTTACCATGATATTTTTGCTTAACTTTTCACGAATGTAGCTTTTACTTTGGATATTTCGCTACACAGTATACATCGTAGTTTTTTCTCATATTTGGTGCAAACAATTTTGCCCCAGTGGCCTAATGGATAAGGCACTGGCCTCCTAAGCCAGGGATTGTGGGTTCGAGTCCCATCTGGGGTGATTGCTTTGTATAACTTTGATGAAGGGTTTAATGCCTTTCACCTTGTCAGTAGTTTGAACTAACACCCTTCATGAAAAGCGGCCTTCTGCAAGAAGACACGTTCTCTCATATGCATGTCTATGGTATTTCAGGGATGTTACCATGATATTTTTCCTTAACTTTTCACGAATGTAGCTTTTATTTTGGATATTTCGCTACACAGTATACATCGTGGTTTTTTCTCATATTTGGTGCAAACAATTTTGCCCCAGTGGCCTAATGGATAAGTCACTGGCCTCCTAAGCCAGGGATTGTGGGTTCGAGTCCCATCTGGGGTGATTGCTTTGTATAACTGTGATGAAGGGTTTAATGCCTTTCACCTTGTCAGTGGTTTGAACTCACACCATTCATGAAAAGTGGCCTTCTGCAAGATGACACGTTCTCCCATAGGCATGTCTATGGTATTGCAGGCTTTTTTACCATTATATTTCTCCTAGACTTTTGACATTATGTAGTTTTTATTTTAGATATTTTTCTACAAAGTATACATTGTCATTTATTCTCATATTTGGTTCAGATATTTTTACCCCAGTGGCCTAATGGACAATTCGCTGGCCTCCTAAGCCAGGGATTGTGGGTTCGAGTCCCATCTTGAGTGATTGCTTTGTATCACTGTGATGCAGGAGTTTAGAAAGTGCCAGCTTCTCAGAAGTTTTAAAGCACACCCTTCAGTGAAAGTGATCTTGTGCAAGAGGATAAATTCTCCCATAGGATTACTATATTTGGCATGAATTATTCCATAATGTTTCTCCTAAAATGTTGACGAATGTGGCTTTTATTTGGGATATTTTTCTACACAGTATAAATCGTCGTTTTTTGTCATATTTGGTGAAAACAATTTTGTCCCAGTGGCCTAATGGATAAGGCACTGGCCTCCGAAGCCAGGGATTGTGGGTTCGAGTCCCATCTGGGGTGATTGCTTTGTATCACCGTGATGAATGGTTTAATGCGTTTCACCTTGTCAGTAGTTTGAACTAACACCCTTCATGAAAAGCGGCCTTCTGCAATAAGACACGTTCTCTCATAGGCATGTCTATGGTATATCAGGGATGTTACCATGATGTTTTTCCTCAACTTTTCACGAATGTAGCTTTTATTTTGGATATTTCGCTACAAAGTATACATCGTCGTTTTTTCTCATATTTGGTGCAAACAATTTTGCCCCAGTGGCCTAATGGATAAGGCACTGGCCTCCTAAGCCAGGGATTGTGGGTTCGAGTCCCATCTGGGGTGATTGCTTTGTATAACTGTGATGAAGGGTTTAATGCCTTTCACCTTGTCAGTAGTTTGAACTAACACCCTTCATGAAAAGCGGCCTTCTGCAAGAAGACACGTTCTCTCATAGGCATGTCTATGGTATTTCAGGGATGTTACCATGATATTTTTGCTTAACTTTTCACGAATGTAGCTTTTACTTTGGATATTTCGCTACACAGTATACATCGTAGTTTTTTCTCATATTTGGTGCAAACAATTTTGCCCCAGTGGCCTAATGGATAAGGCACTGGCCTCCTAAGCCAGGGATTGTGGGTTCGAGTCCCATCTGGGGTGATTGCTTTGTATAACTTTGATGAAGGGTTTAATGCCTTTCACCTTGTCAGTAGTTTGAACTAACACCCTTCATGAAAAGCGGCCTTCTGCAAGAAGACACGTTCTCTCATATGCATGTCTATGGTATTTCAGGGATGTTACCATGATATTTTTCCTTAACTTTTCACGAATGTAGCTTTTATTTTGGATATTTCGCTACACAGTATACATCGTGGTTTTTTCTCATATTTGGTGCAAACAATTTTGCCCCAGTGGCCTAATGGATAAGGCACTGGCCTCCTAAGCCAGGGATTGTGGGTTCGAGTCCCATCTGGGGTGATTGCTTTGTATAACTGTGATGAAGGGTTTAAGGCCTTTCACCTTGTCAGTGGTTTGAACTCACACCATTCATGAAAAGTGGCCTTCTGCAAGATGACACATTCTCCCATAGGCATGTCTATGGTATTGCAGGCTTTTTTACCATTATATTTCTCCTAGACTTTTGACATTATGTAGTTTTTATTTTAGATATTTTTCTACAAAGTATACATTGTCATTTATTCTCATATTTGGTTCAGATATTTTTGCCCCAGTGGCCTAATGGACAATTCGCTGGCCTCCTAAGCCAGGGATTGTGGGTTCGAGTCCCATCTTGAGTGATTGCTTTGTATCACTGTGATGCAGGAGTTTAGAAAGTGCCAGCTTCTCAGAGGTTTTAAAGCACACCCTTCAGTGAAAGTGATCTTGTGCAAGAGGATAAATTCTCCCATAGGATTACTATATTTGGCATGAATTATTCCATAATGTTTCTCCTAAAATGTTGACGAATGTGGCTTTTATTTGGGATATTTTTCTACACAGTATAAATCGTCGTTTTTTGTCATATTTGGTGAAAACAATTTTGCCCCAGTGGCCTAATGGATAAGGCACTGGCCTCCGAAGCCAGGGATTGTGGGTTCGAGTCCCATCTGGGGTGATTGCTTTGTATCACCGTGATGAATGGTTTAATGCGTTTCACCTTGTCAGTAGTTTGAACTAACACCCTTCATGAAAAGCGGCCTTCTGCAATAAGACACGTTCTCTCATAGGCATGTCTATGGTATATCAGGGATGTTACCATGATGTTTTTCCTCAACTTTTCATGAATGTAGCTTTTATTTTGGATATTTCGCTACAAAGTATACATCGTCGTTTTTTCTCATATTTGGTGCAAACAATTTTGCCCCAGTGGCCTAATGGATAAGGCACTGGCCTCCTAAGCCAGGGATTGTGGGTTCGAGTCCCATCTGGGGTGATTGCTTTGTATAACTGTGATGAAGGGTTTAATGCCTTTCACCTTGTCAGTGGTTTGAACTCACACCATTCATGAAAAGTGGCCTTCTGCAAGATGACACGTTCTCCCATAGGCATGTCTATGGTATTGCAGGCTTTTTCACCATTATATTTCTCCTAGACTTTTGACATTATGTTGTTTTTATTTTAGATATTTTTCTACAAAGTATACATTGTCATTTATTCTCATATTTGGTTCAGATATTTTTGCCCCAGTGGCCTAATGGACAATTCGCTGGCCTCCTAAGCCAGGGATTGTGGGTTCGAGTCCCATCTTGAGTGATTGCTTTGTATCACTGTGATGCAGGAGTTTAGAAAGTGCCAGCTTCTCAGAGGTTTTAAAGCACACCCTTCAGTGAAAGTGATCTTGTGCAAGAGGATAAATTCTCCCATAGGATTACTATATTTGGCATGAATTATTCCATAATGTTTCTCCTAAAATGTTGACGAATGTGGCTTTTATTTGGGATATTTTTCTACACAGTATAAATCGTCGTTTTTTCTCATATTTGGTGCAAACAATTTTGCCCCGGTGGCCTAATGGATAAGGCACTGGCCTCCTAAGCCAGGGATTGTGGGTTCGAGTCCCATCTGGGGTGATTGCTTTGTATCACTGTGATGAAGGGTTTAATGCCTTTCACCTTGTCAGTAGTTTGAACTAACACCCTTCATGAAAAGCGGCCTTCTGCAAGAAGACACGTTCTCTCATAGGCATGTCTATGGTATTTCAGGGATGTTACCATGATATTTTTGCTTAACTTTTCACGAATGTAGCTTTTACTTTGGATATTTCGCTACACAGTATACATCGTAGTTTTTTCTCATATTTGGTGCAAACAATTTTGCCCCAGTGGCCTAATGGATAAGGCACTGGCCTCCTAAGCCAGGGATTGTGGGTTCGAGTCCCATCTGGGGTGATTGCTTTGTATAACTTTGATGAAGGGTTTAATGCCTTTCACCTTGTCAGTAGTTTGAACTAACACCCTTCATGAAAAGCGGCCTTCTGCAAGAAGACACGTTCTCTCATATGCATGTCTATGGTATTTCAGGGATGTTACCATGATATTTTTCCTTAACTTTTCACGAATGTAGCTTTTATTTTGGATATTTCGCTACACAGTATACATCGTGGTTTTTTCTCATATTTGGTGCAAACAATTTTGCCCCAGTGGCCTAATGGATAAGGCACTGGCCTCCTAAGCCAGGGATTGTGGGTTCGAGTCCCATCTGGGGTGATTGCTTTGTATAACTGTGATGAAGGGTTTAATGCCTTTCACCTTGTCAGTGGTTTGAACTCACACCATTCATGAAAAGTGGCCTTCTGCAAGATGACACGTTCTCCCATAGGCATGTCTATGGTATTGCAGGCTTTTTTACCATTATATTTCTCCTAGACTTTTGACATTATGTAGTTTTTATTTTAGATATTTTTCTACAAAGTATACATTGTCATTTATTCTCATATTTGGTTCAGATATTTTTACCCCAGTGGCCTAATGGACAATTCGCTGGCCTCCTAAGCCAGGGATTGTGGGTTCGAGTCCCATCTTGAGTGATTGCTTTGTATCACTGTGATGCAGGAGTTTAGAAAGTGCCAGCTTCTCAGAAGTTTTAAAGCACACCCTTCAGTGAAAGTGATCTTGTGCAAGAGGATAAATTCTCCCATAGGATTACTATATTTGGCATGAATTATTCCATAATGTTTCTCCTAAAATGTTGAAGAATGTGGCTTTTATTTGGGATATTTTTCTACACAGTATAAATCGTCGTTTTTTGTCATATTTGGTGCAAACAATTTTGCCCCGGTGGCCTAATGGATAAGGCACTGGCCTCCTAAGCCAGGGATTGTGGGTTCGAGTCCCATCTGGGGTGATTGCTTTGTATCACTGTGATGAAGGGTTTAATGCCTTTCACCTTGTCAGTAGTTTGAACTAACACCCTTCATGAAAAGCGGCCTTCTGCAAGAAGACACGTTCTCTCATAGGCATGTCTATGGTATATCAGGGATGTTACCATGATGTTTTTCCTCAACTTTTTACGAATGTAGCTTTTACTTTGGATATTTCGCTACACAGTATACATCGTCGTTTTTTCTCATATTTGGTGAAAACAATTTTGCCCCAGTGGCCTAATGGATAAGGCACTGGCCTCCGAAGCCAGGGATTGTGGGTTCGAGTCCCATCTGGGGTGATTGCTTTGTATCACCGTGATGAATGGTTTAATGCGTTTCACCTTGTCAGTAGTTTGAACTAACATCCTTCATGAAAAGCGGCCTTCTGCAAGAAGACACGTTCTCTCATAGGCATGTCTATGGTATATCAGGGATGTTACCATGATGTTTTTCCTCAACTTTTCACGAATGTAGCTTTTACTTTGGATATTTCGCTACACAGTATACATCGTGGTTTTTTCTCATATTTGGTGCAAACAATTTTGCCCCAGTGGCCTAATGGATAAGGCACTGGCCTCCTAAGCCAGGGATTGTGGGTTCGAGTCCCATCTGGGGTGATTGCTTTGTATAACTTTGATGAAGGGTTTAATGCCTTTCACCTTGTCAGTAGTTTGAACTAACACCCTTCATGAAAAGCGGCCTTCTGCAAGAAGACACGTTCTCTCATAGGCATGTCTATGGTATTTCAGGGATGTTACCATGATATTTTTCCTTAACTTTTCACGAATGTAGCTTTTATTTTGGATATTTCGCTACACAGTATACATCGTAGTTTTTTCTCATATTTGGTGCAAACAATTTTGCCCCAGTGGCCTAATGGATAAGGCACTGGCCTCCTAAGCCAGGGATTGTGGGTTCGAGTCCCATCTGGGGTGATTGCTTTGTATAACTGTGATGAAGGGTTTAATGCCTTTCACCTTGTCAGTGGTTTGAACTCACACCATTCATGAAAAGTGGCCTTCTGCAAGATGACACGTTCTCCCATAGGCATGTCTATGGTATTGCAGGCTTTTTTACCATTATATTTCTCCTAGACTTTTGACATTATGTAGTTTTTATTTTAGATATTTTTCTACAAAGTATACATTGTCATTTATTCTCATATTTGGTTCAGATATTTTTGCCCCAGTGGCCTAATGGACAATTCGCTGGCCTCCTAAGCCAGGGATTGTGGGTTCGAGTCCCATCTTGAGTGATTGCTTTGTATCACTGTGATGCAGGAGTTTAGAAAGTGCCAGCTTCTCAGAGGTTTTAAAGCACACCCTTCAGTGAAAGTGATCTTGTGCAAGAGGATAAATTCTCCCATAGGATTACTATATTTGGCATGAATTATTCCATAATGTTTCTCCTAAAATGTTGACGAATGTGGCTTTTATTTGGGATATTTTTCTACACAGTATAAATCGTCGTTTTTTGTCATATTTGGTGAAAACAATTTTGCCCCAGTGGCCTAATGGATAAGGCACTGGCCTCCGAAGCCAGGGATTGTGGTTTCGAGTCCCATCTGGGGTGATTGCTTTGTATCACCGTGATGAATGGTTTAATGCGTTTCACCTTGTCAGTAGTTTGAACTAACATCCTTCATGAAAAGCGGCCTTCTGCAAGAAGACACGTTCTCTCATAGGCATGTCTATGGTATATCAGGGATGTTACCATGATGTTTTTCCTCAACTTTTCACGAATGTAGCTTTTATTTTGGATATTTCGCTACAAAGTATACATCGTCGTTTTTTCTCATATTTGGTGCAAACAATTTTGCCCCAGTGGCCTAATGGATAAGGCACTGGCCTCCTAAGCCAGGGATTGTGGGTTCGAGTCCCATCTGGGGTGTTTGCTTTGTATAACTGTGATGAAGGGTTTAATGCCTTTCACCTTGTCAGTGGTTTGAACTCACACCATTCATGAAAAGTGGCCTTCTGCAAGATGACACGTTCTCCCATAGGCATGTCTATGGTATTGCAGGCTTTTTCACCATTATATTTCTCCTAGACTTTTGACATTATGTAGTTTTTATTTTAGATATTTTTCTACAAAGTATACATTGTCATTTATTCTCATATTTGGTTCAGATATTTTTGCCCCAGTGGCCTAATGGACAATTCGCTGGCCTCCTAAGCCAGGGATTGTGGGTTCGAGTCCCATCTTGAGTGATTGCTTTGTATCACTGTGATGCAGGAGTTTAGCAAGTGCCAGCTTCTCAGAGGTTTTAAAGCACACCCTTCAGTGAAAGTGATCTTGTGCAAGAGGATAAATTCTCCCATAGGATTACTATATTTGGCATGAATTATTCCATAATGTTTCTCCTAAAATGTTGACGAATGTGGCTTTTATTTGGGATATTTTTCTACACAGTATAAATCGTCGTTTTTTGTCATATTTGGTGCAAACAATTTTGCCCCGGTGGCCTAATGGATAAGGCACTGGCCTCCTAAGCCAGGGATTGTGGGTTCGAGTCCCATCTGGGGTGATTGCTTTGTATCACTGTGATGAAGGGTTTAATGCCTTTCACCTTGTCAGTAGTTTGAACTAACACCCTTCATGAAAAGCGGCCTTCTGCAAGAAGACACGTTCTCTCATAGGCATGTCTATGGTATTTCAGGGATGTTACCATGATGTTTTTCCTCAACTTTTCACGAATGTAGCTTTTATTTTGGATATTTCGCTACAAAGTATACATCGTCGTTTTTTCTCATATTTGGTGCAAACAATTTTGCCCCAGTGGCCTAATGGATAAGGCACTGGCCTCCTAAGCCAGGGATTGTGGGTTCGAGTCCCATCTGGGGTGATTGCTTTGTATAACTTTGATGAAGGGTTTAATGCCTTTCACCTTGTCAGTAGTTTGAACTAACACCCTTCATGAAAAGCGGCCTTCTGCAAGAAGACACGTTCTCTCATAGGCATGTCTATGGTATTTCAGGGATGTTACCATGATATTTTTCCTTAACTTTTCACGAATGTAGCTTTTATTTTGGATATTTCGCTACACAGTATACATCGTGGTTTTTTCTCATATTTGGTACAAACAATTTTGCCCCAGTGGCCTAATGGATAAGGCACTGGCCTCCTAAGCCAGGGATTGTGGGTTCGAGTCCCATCTGGGGTGATTGCTTTGTATAACTGTGATGAAGGGTTTAATGCCTTTCACCTTGTCAGTGGTTTGAACTCACACCATTCATGAAAAGTGGCCTTCTGCAAGATGACACGTTCTCCCATAGGCATGTCTATGGTATTGCAGGCTTTTTTACCATTATATTTCTCCTAGACTTTTGACATTATGTAGTTTTTATTTTAGATATTTTTCTACAAAGTATACATTGTCATTTATTCTCATATTTGGTTCAGATATTTTTGCCCCAGTGGCCTAATGGACAATTCGCTGGCCTCCTAAGCCAGGGATTGTGGGTTCGAGTCCCATCTTGAGTGATTGCTTTGTATCACTGTGATGCAGGAGTTTAGAAAGTGCCAGCTTCTCAGAGGTTTTAAAGCACACCCTTCAGTGAAAGTGATCTTGTGCAAGAGGATAAATTCTCCCATACGATTACTATATTTGGCATGAATTATTCCATAATGTTTCTCCTAAAATGTTGACGAATGTGGCTTTTATTTGGGATATTTTTCTACACAGTATAAATCGTCGTTTTTTGTCATATTTGGTGCAAACAATTTTGCCCCAGTGGCCTAATGGATAAGGCACTGGCCTCCTAAGCCAGGGATTGTGGCTTCGAGTCCCATCTGGGGTGATTGCTTTGTATAACCGTGATGAATGGTTTAATGCGTTTCACCTTGTCAGTAGTTTGAACTAACATCCTTCATGAAAAGCGGCCTTCTGCAAGAAGACACGTTCTCTCATAGGCATGTCTATGGTATATCAGGGATGTTACCATGATGTTTTTCCTCAACTTTTCACGAATGTAGCTTTTATTTTGGATATTTCGCTACACAGTATACGTCGTCGTTTTTTCTCATATTTGGTGCAAACAATTTTGCCCCAGTGGCCTAATGGATAAGGCACTGGCCTCCGAAGCCAGGGATTGTGGGTTCGAGTCCCATCTGGGGTGATTGCTTTGTATAACTGTGATGAAGGGTTTAATGCATTTCACCTTGTCAGTAGTTTGAACTAACACCCTTCATGAAAAGCGGCCTTCTGCAAGAAAACACGTTCTCTCATAGGCATGTCTATGGTATATCAGTGATGTTACCATGATGTTTTTCCTCAACTTTTCACGAATGTAGCTTTTATTTTGGATATTTCGCTACACAGTATACATCGTCGTTTTTTTCTCATATTTGGTGCAAACAATTTTGCCCCAGTGGCCTAATGGATAAGGCACTGGCCTCCTAAGCCAGGGATTGTGGGTTCGAGTCCCATCTGGGGTGATTGCTTTGTATAACTGTGATGAAGGGTTTAATGCGTTTCACCTTGTCAGTAGTTTGAACTAACACCCTTCATGAAAAGCGGCCTTCTGCAAGAAGACACGTTCTCTCATAGGCATGTCTATGGTATATCAGGGATGTTACCATGATGTTTTTCCTCAACTTTTCACGAATGTAGCTTTTACTTTGGATATTTCGCTACACAGTATACATCGTCGTTTTTTCTCATATTTGGTGCAAACAATTTTGCCCCAGTGGCCTAATGGATAAGGCACTGGCCTCCTAAGCCAGGGATTGTGGGTTCGAGTCCCATCTGGGGTGATTGCTTTGTATAACTGTGATGAAGGGTTTAATGCCTTTCACCTTGTCAGTGGTTTGAACTCACACCATTCATGAAAAGTGGCCTTCTGCAAGATGACACGTTCTCCCATAGGCATGTCTATGGTATTGCAGGCTTTTTTACCATTATATTTCTCCTAGACTTTTGACATTATGTAGTTTTTATTTTAGATATTTTTCTACAAAGTATACATTGTCATTTATTCTCATATTTGGTTCAGATATTTTTGCCCCAGTGGCCTAATGGACAATTCGCTGGCCTCCTAAGCCAGGGATTGTGGGTTCGAGTCCCATCTTGAGTGATTGCTTTGTATCACTGTGATGCAGGAGTTTAGAAAGTGCCAGCTTCTCAGAGGTTTTAAAGCACACCCTTCAGTGAAAGTGATCTTGTGCAAGAGGATAAATTCTCCCATAGGATTACTATATTTGGCATGAATTATTCCATAATGTTTCTCCTAAAATGTTGACGAATGTGGCTTTTATTTGGGATATTTTTCTACACAGTATAAATCGTAGTTTTTTGTCATATTTGGTGAAAACAATTTTGCCCCAGTGGCCTAATGGATAAGGCACTGGCCTCCGAAGCCAGGGATTGTGGTTTCGAGTCCCATCTGGGGTGATTGCTTTGTATCACCGTGATGAATGGTTTAATGCGTTTCACCTTGTCAGTAGTTTGAACTAACACCCTTCATGAAAAGCGGCCTTCTGCAATAAGACACGTTCTCTCATAGGCATGTCTATGGTATATCAGGGATGTTACCATGATGTTTTTCCTCAACTTTTCACGAATGTAGCTTTTATTTTGGATATTTCGCTACAAAGTATACATCGTCGTTTTTTCTCATATTTGGTGCAAACAATTTTGCCCCAGTGGCCTAATGGATAAGGCACTGGCCTCCTAAGCCAGGGATTGTGGGTTCGAGTCCCATCTGGGGTGATTGCTTTGTATAACTGTGATGAAGGGTTTAATGCCTTTCACCTTGTCAGTAGTTTGAACTAACACCCTTCATGAAAAGCGGCCTTCTGCAAGAAGACACGTTCTCTCATAGGCATGTCTATGGTATTTCAGGGATGTTACCATGATATTTTTGCTTAACTTTTCACGAATGTAGCTTTTACTTTGGATATTTCGCTACACAGTATACATCGTAGTTTTTTCTCATATTTGGTGCAAACAATTTTGCCCCAGTGGCCTAATGGATAAGGCACTGGCCTCCTAAGCCAGGGATTGTGGGTTCGAGTCCCATCTGGGGTGATTGCTTTGTATAACTTTGATGAAGGGTTTAATGCCTTTCACCTTGTCAGTAGTTTGAACTAACACCCTTCATGAAAAGCGGCCTTCTGCAAGAAGACACGTTCTCTCATATGCATGTCTATGGTATTTCAGGGATGTTACCATGATATTTTTCCTTAACTTTTCACGAATGTAGCTTTTATTTTGGATATTTCGCTACACAGTATACATCGTGGTTTTTTCTCATATTTGGTGCAAACAATTTTGCCCCAGTGGCCTAATGGATAAGGCACTGGCCTCCTAAGCCAGGGATTGTGGGTTCGAGTCCCATCTGGGGTGATTGCTTTGTATAACTGTGATGAAGGGTTTAATGCCTTTCACCTTGTCAGTGGTTTGAACTCACACCATTCATGAAAAGTGGCCTTCTGCAAGATGACACGTTCTCCCATAGGCATGTCTATGGTATTGCAGGCTTTTTTACCATTATATTTCTCCTAGACTTTTGACATTATGTAGTTTTTATTTTAGATATTTTTCTACAAAGTATACATTGTCATTTATTCTCATATTTGGTTCAGATATTTTTACCCCAGTGGCCTAATGGACAATTCGCTGGCCTCCTAAGCCAGGGATTGTGGGTTCGAGTCCCATCTTGAGTGATTGCTTTGTATCACTGTGATGCAGGAGTTTAGAAAGTGCCAGCTTCTCAGAAGTTTTAAAGCACACCCTTCAGTGAAAGTGATCTTGTGCAAGAGGATAAATTCTCCCATAGGATTACTATATTTGGCATGAATTATTCCATAATGTTTCTCCTAAAATGTTGACGAATGTGGCTTTTATTTGGGATATTTTTCTACACAGTATAAATCGTCGTTTTTTGTCATATTTGGTGAAAACAATTTTGCCCCAGTGGCCTAATGGATAAGGCACTGGCCTCCGAAGCCAGGGATTGTGGGTTCGAGTCCCATCTGGGGTGATTGCTTTGTATCACCGTGATGAATGGTTTAATGCGTTTCACCTTGTCAGTAGTTTGAACTAACACCCTTCATGAAAAGCGGCCTTCTGCAATAAGACACGTTCTCTCATAGGCATGTCTATGGTATTTCAGGGATGTTACCATGATATTTTTGCTTAACTTTTCACGAATGTAGCTTTTACTTTGGATATTTCGCTACACAGTATACATCGTAGTTTTTTCTCATATTTGGTGCAAACAATTTTGCCCCAGTGGCCTAATGGATAAGGCACTGGCCTCCTAAGCCAGGGATTGTGGGTTCGAGTCCCATCTGGGGTGATTGCTTTGTATAACTGTGATGAAGGGTTTAATGCCTTTCACCTTGTCAGTGGTTTGAACTCACACCATTCATGAAAAGTGGCCTTCTGCAAGATGACACGTTCTCCCATAGGCATGTCTATGGTATTGCAGGCTTTTTCACCATTATATTTCTCCTAGACTTTTGACATTATGTTGTTTTTATTTTAGATATTTTTCTACAAAGTATACATTGTCATTTATTCTCATATTTGGTTCAGATATTTTTGCCCCAGTGGCCTAATGGACAATTCGCTGGCCTCCTAAGCCAGGGATTGTGGGTTCGAGTCCCATCTTGAGTGATTGCTTTGTATCACTGTGATGCAGGAGTTTAGAAAGTGCCAGCTTCTCAGAGGTTTTAAAGCACACCCTTCAGTGAAAGTGATCTTGTGCAAGAGGATAAATTCTCCCATAGGATTACTATATTTGGCATGAATTATTCCATAATGTTTCTCCTAAAATGTTGACGAATGTGGCTTTTATTTGGGATATTTTTCTACACAGTATAAATCGTCGTTTTTTCTCATATTTGGTGCAAACAATTTTGCCCCGGTGGCCTAATGGATAAGGCACTGGCCTCCTAAGCCAGGGATTGTGGGTTCGAGTCCCATCTGGGGTGATTGCTTTGTATCACTGTGATGAAGGGTTTAATGCCTTTCACCTTGTCAGTAGTTTGAACTAACACCCTTCATGAAAAGCGGCCTTCTGCAAGAAGACACGTTCTCTCATAGGCATGTCTATGGTATATCAGGGATGTTACCATGATGTTTTTCCTCAACTTTTCACGAATGTAGCTTTTACTTTGGATATTTCGCTACACAGTATACATCGTCGTTTTTTCTCATATTTGGTGAAAACAATTTTGCCCCAGTGGCCTAATGGATAAGGCACTGGCCTCCGAAGCCAGGGATTGTGGGTTCGAGTCCCATCTGGGGTGATTGCTTTGTATCACCGTGATGAATGGTTTAATGCGTTTCACCTTGTCAGTAGTTTGAACTAACATCCTTCATGAAAAGCGGCCTTCTGCAAGAAGACACGTTCTCCCATAGGCATGTCTATGGTATTGCAGGCTTTTTCACCATTATATTTCTCCTAGACTTTTGACATTATGTAGTTTTTATTTTAGATATTTTTCTACAAAGTATACATTGTCATTTATTCTCATATTTGGTTCAGATATTTTTGCCCCAGTGGCCTAATGGACAATTCGCTGGCCTCCTAAGCCAGGGATTGTGGGTTCGAGTCCCATCTTGAGTGATTGCTTTGTATCACTGTGATGCAGGAGTTTAGAAAGTGCCAGCTTCTCAGAGGTTTTAAAGCACACCCTTCAGTGAAAGTGATCTTGTGCAAGAGGATAAATTCTCCCATAGGATTACTATATTTGGCATGAATTATTCCATAATGTTTCTCCTAAAATGTTGACGAATGTGGCTTTTATTTGGGATATTTTTCTACACAGTATAAATCGTCGTTTTTTGTCATATTTGGTGAAAACAATTTTGCCCCAGTGGCCTAATGGATAAGGCACTGGCCTCCGAAGCCAGGGATTGTGGTTTCGAGTCCCATCTGGGGTGATTGCTTTGTATCACCGTGATGAATGGTTTAATGCGTTTCACCTTGTCAGTAGTTTGAACTAACATCCTTCATGAAAAGCGGCCTTCTGCAAGAAGACACGTTCTCTCATAGGCATGTCTATGGTATATCAGGGATGTTACCATGATGTTTTTCCTCAACTTTTCACGAATGTAGCTTTTATTTTGGATATTTCGCTACAAAGTATACATCGTCGTTTTTTCTCATATTTGGTGCAAACAATTTTGCCCCAGTGGCCTAATGGATAAGGCACTGGCCTCCTAAGCCAGGGATTGTGGGTTCGAGTCCCATCTGGGGTGTTTGCTTTGTATAACTGTGATGAAGGGTTTAATGCCTTTCACCTTGTCAGTGGTTTGAACTCACACCATTCATGAAAAGTGGCCTTCTGCAAGATGACACGTTCTCCCATAGGCATGTCTATGGTATTGCAGGCTTTTTCACCATTATATTTCTCCTAGACTTTTGACATTATGTAGTTTTTATTTTAGATATTTTTCTACAAAGTATACATTGTCATTTATTCTCATATTTGGTTCAGATATTTTTGCCCCAGTGGCCTAATGGACAATTCGCTGGCCTCCTAAGCCAGGGATTGTGGGTTCGAGTCCCATCTTGAGTGATTGCTTTGTATCACTGTGATGCAGGAGTTTAGCAAGTGCCAGCTTCTCAGAGGTTTTAAAGCACACCCTTCAGTGAAAGTGATCTTGTGCAAGAGGATAAATTCTCCCATAGGATTACTATATTTGGCATGAATTATTCCATAATGTTTCTCCTAAAATGTTGACGAATGTGGCTTTTATTTGGGATATTTTTCTACACAGTATAAATCGTCGTTTTTTGTCATATTTGGTGCAAACAATTTTGCCCCGGTGGCCTAATGGATAAGGCACTGGCCTCCTAAGCCAGGGATTGTGGGTTCGAGTCCCATCTGGGGTGATTGCTTTGTATCACTGTGATGAAGGGTTTAATGCCTTTCACCTTGTCAGTAGTTTGAACTAACACCCTTCATGAAAAGCGGCCTTCTGCAAGAAGACACGTTCTCTCATAGGCATGTCTATGGTATATCAGGGATGTTACCATGATGTTTTTCCTCAACTTTTCACGAATGTAGCTTTTACTTTGGATATTTCGCTACACAGTATACATCGTCGTTTTTTCTCATATTTGGTGAAAACAATTTTGCCCCAGTGGCCTAATGGATAAGGCACTGGCCTCCGAAGCCAGGGATTGTGGGTTCGAGTCCCATCTGGGGTGAT
The DNA here is from genome assembly GCF_949606895.1 of Notothenia rossii. NCBI lineage: Eukaryota > Metazoa > Chordata > Actinopteri > Perciformes > Nototheniidae > Notothenia > Notothenia rossii. The sequence continues at coordinate 16,001,238 of NC_136910.1, forward strand.
TGCTTTGTATCACCGTGATGAATGGTTTAATGCGTTTCACCTTGTCAGTAGTTTGAACTAACATCCTTCATGAAAAGCGGCCTTCTGCAAGAAGACACGTTCTCTCATAGGCATGTCTATGGTATATCAGGGATGTTACCATGATGTTTTTCCTCAACTTTTCACGAATGTAGCTTTTACTTTGGATATTTCGCTACACAGTATACATCGTGGTTTTTTCTCATATTTGGTGCAAACAACTTTGCCCCAGTGGCCTAATGGATAAGGCACTGGCCTCCTAAGCCAGGGATTGTGGGTTCGAGTCCCATCTGGGGTGATTGCTTTGTATAACTTTGATGAAGGGTTTAATGCCTTTCACCTTGTCAGTAGTTTGAACTAACACCCTTCATGAAAAGCGGCCTTCTGCAAGAAGACACGTTCTCTCATAGGCATGTCTATGGTATTTCAGGGATGTTACCATGATATTTTTCCTTAACTTTTCACGAATGTAGCTTTTATTTTGGATATTTCGCTACACAGTATACATCGTAGTTTTTTCTCATATTTGGTGCAAACAATTTTGCCCCAGTGGCCTAATGGATAAGGCACTGGCCTCCTAAGCCAGGGATTGTGGGTTCGAGTCCCATCTGGGGTGATTGCTTTGTATAACTGTGATGAAGGGTTTAATGCCTTTCACCTTGTCAGTGGTTTGAACTCACACCATTCATGAAAAGTGGCCTTCTGCAAGATGACACGTTCTCCCATAGGCATGTCTATGGTATTGCAGGCTTTTTTACCATTATATTTCTCCTAGACTTTTGACATGATGTAGTTTTTATTTTAGATATTTTTCTACAAAGTATACATTGTCATTTATTCTCATATTTGGTTCAGATATTTTTGCCCCAGTGGCCTAATGGACAATTCGCTGGCCTCCTAAGCCAGGGATTGTGGGTTCGAGTCCCATCTTGAGTGATTGCTTTGTATCACTGTGATGCAGGAGTTTAGAAAGTGCCAGCTTCTCAGAGGTTTTAAAGCACACCCTTCAGTGAAAGTGATCTTGTGCAAGAGGATAAATTCTCCCATAGGATTACTATATTTGGCATGAATTATTCCATAATGTTTCTCCTAAAATGTTGACGAATGTGGCTTTTATTTGGGATATTTTTCTACACAGTATAAATCGTCGTTTTTTGTCATATTTGGTGAAAACAATTTTGCCCCAGTGGCCTAATGGATAAGGCACTGGCCTCCGAAGCCAGGGATTGTGGGTTCGAGTCCCATCTGGGGTGATTGCTTTGTATCACCGTGATGAATGGTTTAATGCGTTTCACCTTGTCAGTAGTTTGAACTAACACCCTTCATGAAAAGCGGCCTTCTGCAATAAGACACGTTCTCTCATAGGCATGTCTATGGTATATCAGGGATGTTACCATGATGTTTTTCCTCAACTTTTCACGAATGTAGCTTTTATTTTGGATATTTCGCTACAAAGTATACATCGTCGTTTTTTCTCATATTTGGTGCAAACAATTTTGCCCCAGTGGCCTAATGGATAAGGCACTGGCCTCCTAAGCCAGGGATTGTGGGTTCGAGTCCCATCTGGGGTGATTGCTTTGTATAACTGTGATGAAGGGTTTAATGCCTTTCACCTTGTCAGTAGTTTGAACTAACACCCTTCATGAAAAGCGGCCTTCTGCAAGAAGACACGTTCTCTCATAGGCATGTCTATGGTATTTCAGGGATGTTACCATGATATTTTTGCTTAACTTTTCACGAATGTAGCTTTTACTTTGGATATTTCGCTACACAGTATACATCGTAGTTTTTTCTCATATTTGGTGCAAACAATTTTGCCCCAGTGGCCTAATGGATAAGGCACTGGCCTCCTAAGCCAGGGATTGTGGGTTCGAGTCCCATCTGGGGTGATTGCTTTGTATAACTTTGATGAAGGGTTTAATGCCTTTCACCTTGTCAGTAGTTTGAACTAACACCCTTCATGAAAAGCGGCCTTCTGCAAGAAGACACGTTCTCTCATATGCATGTCTATGGTATTTCAGGGATGTTACCATGATATTTTTCCTTAACTTTTCACGAATGTAGCTTTTATTTTGGATATTTCGCTACACAGTATACATCGTGGTTTTTTCTCATATTTGGTGCAAACAATTTTGCCCCAGTGGCCTAATGGATAAGGCACTGGCCTCCTAAGCCAGGGATTGTGGGTTCGAGTCCCATCTGGGGTGATTGCTTTGTATAACTGTGATGAAGGGTTTAATGCCTTTCACCTTGTCAGTGGTTTGAACTCACACCATTCATGAAAAGTGGCCTTCTGCAAGATGACACGTTCTCCCATAGGCATGTCTATGGTATTGCAGGCTTTTTTACCATTATATTTCTCCTAGACTTTTGACATTATGTAGTTTTTATTTTAGATATTTTTCTACAAAGTATACATTGTCATTTATTCTCATATTTGGTTCAGATATTTTTACCCCAGTGGCCTAATGGACAATTCGCTGGCCTCCTAAGCCAGGGATTGTGGGTTCGAGTCCCATCTTGAGTGATTGCTTTGTATCACTGTGATGCAGGAGTTTAGAAAGTGCCAGCTTCTCAGAAGTTTTAAAGCACACCCTTCAGTGAAAGTGATCTTGTGCAAGAGGATAAATTCTCCCATAGGATTACTATATTTGGCATGAATTATTCCATAATGTTTCTCCTAAAATGTTGACGAATGTGGCTTTTATTTGGGATATTTTTCTACACAGTATAAATCGTCGTTTTTTGTCATATTTGGTGAAAACAATTTTGCCCCAGTGGCCTAATGGATAAGGCACTGGCCTCCGAAGCCAGGGATTGTGGGTTCGAGTCCCATCTGGGGTGATTGCTTTGTATCACCGTGATGAATGGTTTAATGCGTTTCACCTTGTCAGTAGTTTGAACTAACACCCTTCATGAAAAGCGGCCTTCTGCAATAAGACACGTTCTCTCATAGGCATGTCTATGGTATTTCAGGGATGTTACCATGATATTTTTGCTTAACTTTTCACGAATGTAGCTTTTACTTTGGATATTTCGCTACACAGTATACATCGTAGTTTTTTCTCATATTTGGTGCAAACAATTTTGCCCCAGTGGCCTAATGGATAAGGCACTGGCCTCCTAAGCCAGGGATTGTGGGTTCGAGTCCCATCTGGGGTGATTGCTTTGTATAACTGTGATGAAGGGTTTAATGCCTTTCACCTTGTCAGTGGTTTGAACTCACACCATTCATGAAAAGTGGCCTTCTGCAAGATGACACGTTCTCCCATAGGCATGTCTATGGTATTGCAGGCTTTTTCACCATTATATTTCTCCTAGACTTTTGACATTATGTTGTTTTTATTTTAGATATTTTTCTACAAAGTATACATTGTCATTTATTCTCATATTTGGTTCAGATATTTTTGCCCCAGTGGCCTAATGGACAATTCGCTGGCCTCCTAAGCCAGGGATTGTGGGTTCGAGTCCCATCTTGAGTGATTGCTTTGTATCACTGTGATGCAGGAGTTTAGAAAGTGCCGGCTTCTCAGAGGTTTTAAAGCACACCCTTCAGTGAAAGTGATCTTGTGCAAGAGGATAAATTCTCCCATAGGATTACTATATTTGGCATGAATTATTCCATAATGTTTCTCCTAAAATGTTGACGAATGTGGCTTTTATTTGGGATATTTTTCTACACAGTATAAATCGTCGTTTTTTCTCATATTTGGTGCAAACAATTTTGCCCCGGTGGCCTAATGGATAAGGCACTGGCCTCCTAAGCCAGGGATTGTGGGTTCGAGTCCCATCTGGGGTGATTGCTTTGTATCACTGTGATGAAGGGTTTAATGCCTTTCACCTTGTCAGTAGTTTGAACTAACACCCTTCATGAAAAGCGGCCTTCTGCAAGAAGACACGTTCTCTCATAGGCATGTCTATGGTATATCAGGGATGTTACCATGATGTTTTTCCTCAACTTTTCACGAATGTAGCTTTTACTTTGGATATTTCGCTACACAGTATACATCGTCGTTTTTTCTCATATTTGGTGAAAACAATTTTGCCCCAGTGGCCTAATGGATAAGGCACTGGCCTCCGAAGCCAGGGATTGTGGGTTCGAGTCCCATCTGGGGTGATTGCTTTGTATCACCGTGATGAATGGTTTAATGCGTTTCACCTTGTCAGTAGTTTGAACTAACATCCTTCATGAAAAGCGGCCTTCTGCAAGAAGACACGTTCTCCCATAGGCATGTCTATGGTATTGCAGGCTTTTTCACCATTATATTTCTCCTAGACTTTTGACATTATGTAGTTTTTATTTTAGATATTTTTCTACAAAGTATACATTGTCATTTATTCTCATATTTGGTTCAGATATTTTTGCCCCAGTGGCCTAATGGACAATTCGCTGGCCTCCTAAGCCAGGGATTGTGGGTTCGAGTCCCATCTTGAGTGATTGCTTTGTATCACTGTGATGCAGGAGTTTAGAAAGTGCCAGCTTCTCAGAGGTTTTAAAGCACACCCTTCAGTGAAAGTGATCTTGTGCAAGAGGATAAATTCTCCCATAGGATTACTATATTTGGCATGAATTATTCCATAATGTTTCTCCTAAAATGTTGAAGAATGTGGCTTTTATTTGGGATATTTTTCTACACAGTATAAATCGTCGTTTTTTGTCATATTTGGTGCAAACAATTTTGCCCCGGTGGCCTAATGGATAAGGCACTGGCCTCCTAAGCCAGGGATTGTGGGTTCGAGTCCCATCTGGGGTGATTGCTTTGTATAACCGTGATGAATGGTTTAATGCGTTTCACCTTGTCAGTAGTTTGAACTAACATCCTTCATGAAAAGCGGCCTTCTGCAAGAAGACACGTTCTCTCATAGGCATGTCTATGGTATATCAGGGATGTTACCATGATGTTTTTCCTCAACTTTTCACGAATGTAGCTTTTATTTTGGATATTTCGCTACACAGTATACATCGTCGTTTTTTCTCATATTTGGTGCAAACAGTTTTGCCCCAGTGGCCTAATGGATAAGGCACTGGCCTCCTAAGCCAGGGATTGTGGGTTCGAGTCCCATCTGGGGTGATTGCTTTGTATAACTGTGATGAAGGGTTTAATGCCTTTCACCTTGTCAGTAGTTTGAACTAACACCCTTCATGAAAAGCGGCCTTCTGCAAGAAGACACGTTCTCTCATAGGCATGTCTATGGTATTTCAGGGATGTTACCATGATATTTTTCCTTAACTTTTCACGAATGTAGCTTTTATTTTGGATATTTCGCTACACAGTATACATCGTAGTTTTTTCTCATATTTGGTGCAAACAATTTTGCCCCAGTGGCCTAATGGATAAGGCACTGGCCTCCTAAGCCAGGGATTGTGGGTTCGAGTCCCATCTGGGGTGATTGCTTTGTATAACTGTGATGAAGGGTTTAATGCCTTTCACCTTGTCAGTGGTTTGAACTCACACCATTCATGAAAAGTGGCCTTCTGCAAGATGACACGTTCTCCCATAGGCATGTCTATGGTATTGCAGGCTTTTTTACCATTATATTTCTCCTAGACTTTTGACATGATGTAGTTTTTATTTTAGATATTTTTCTACAAAGTATACATTGTCATTTATTCTCATATTTGGTTCAGATATTTTTGCCCCAGTGGCCTAATGGACAATTCGCTGGCCTCCTAAGCCAGGGATTGTGGGTTCGAGTCCCATCTTGAGTGATTGCTTTGTATCACTGTGATGCAGGAGTTTAGAAAGTGCCAGCTTCTCAGAGGTTTTAAAGCACACCCTTCAGTGAAAGTGATCTTGTGCAAGAGGATAAATTCTCCCATAGGATTACTATATTTGGCATGAATTATTCCATAATGTTTCTCCTAAAATGTTGACGAATGTGGCTTTTATTTAGGATATTTTTCTACACAGTATAAATCGTCGTTTTTTGTCATATTTGGTGAAAACAATTTTGCCCCAGTGGCCTAATGGATAAGGCACTGGCCTCCGAAGCCAGGGATTGTGGGTTCGAGTCCCATCTGGGGTGATTGCTTTGTATCACCGTGATGAATGGTTTAATGCGTTTCACCTTGTCAGTAGTTTGAACTAACACCCTTCATGAAAAGCGGCCTTCTGCAATAAGACACGTTCTCTCATAGGCATGTCTATGGTATATCAGGGATGTTACCATGATGTTTTTCCTCAACTTTTCACGAATGTAGCTTTTATTTTGGATATTTCGCTACAAAGTATACATCGTCGTTTTTTCTCATATTTGGTGCAAACAATTTTGCCCCAGTGGCCTAATGGATAAGGCACTGGCCTCCTAAGCCAGGGATTGTGGGTTCGAGTCCCATCTGGGGTGATTGCTTTATATAACTGTGATGAAGGGTTTAATGCCTTTCACCTTGTCAGTAGTTTGAACTAACACCCTTCATGAAAAGCGGCCTTCTGCAAGAAGACACGTTCTCTCATAGGCATGTCTATGGTATTTCAGGGATGTTACCATGATATTTTTGCTTAACTTTTCACGAATGTAGCTTTTACTTTGGATATTTCGCTACACAGTATACATCGTAGTTTTTTCTCATATTTGGTGCAAACAATTTTGCCCCAGTGGCCTAATGGATAAGGCACTGGCCTCCTAAGCCAGGGATTGTGGGTTCGAGTCCCATCTGGGGTGATTGCTTTGTATAACTTTGATGAAGGGTTTAATGCCTTTCACCTTGTCAGTAGTTTGAACTAACACCCTTCATGAAAAGCGGCCTTCTGCAAGAAGACACGTTCTCTCATATGCATGTCTATGGTATTTCAGGGATGTTACCATGATATTTTTCCTTAACTTTTCACGAATGTAGCTTTTATTTTGGATATTTCGCTACACAGTATACATCGTGGTTTTTTCTCATATTTGGTGCAAACAATTTTGCCCCAGTGGCCTAATGGATAAGTCACTGGCCTCCTAAGCCAGGGATTGTGGGTTCGAGTCCCATCTGGGGTGATTGCTTTGTATAACTGTGATGAAGGGTTTAATGCCTTTCACCTTGTCAGTGGTTTGAACTCACACCATTCATGAAAAGTGGCCTTCTGCAAGATGACACGTTCTCCCATAGGCATGTCTATGGTATTGCAGGCTTTTTTACCATTATATTTCTCCTAGACTTTTGACATTATGTAGTTTTTATTTTAGATATTTTTCTACAAAGTATACATTGTCATTTATTCTCATATTTGGTTCAGATATTTTTACCCCAGTGGCCTAATGGACAATTCGCTGGCCTCCTAAGCCAGGGATTGTGGGTTCGAGTCCCATCTTGAGTGATTGCTTTGTATCACTGTGATGCAGGAGTTTAGAAAGTGCCAGCTTCTCAGAAGTTTTAAAGCACACCCTTCAGTGAAAGTGATCTTGTGCAAGAGGATAAATTCTCCCATAGGATTACTATATTTGGCATGAATTATTCCATAATGTTTCTCCTAAAATGTTGACGAATGTGGCTTTTATTTGGGATATTTTTCTACACAGTATAAATCGTCGTTTTTTGTCATATTTGGTGAAAACAATTTTGTCCCAGTGGCCTAATGGATAAGGCACTGGCCTCCGAAGCCAGGGATTGTGGGTTCGAGTCCCATCTGGGGTGATTGCTTTGTATCACCGTGATGAATGGTTTAATGCGTTTCACCTTGTCAGTAGTTTGAACTAACACCCTTCATGAAAAGCGGCCTTCTGCAATAAGACACGTTCTCTCATAGGCATGTCTATGGTATATCAGGGATGTTACCATGATGTTTTTCCTCAACTTTTCACGAATGTAGCTTTTATTTTGGATATTTCGCTACAAAGTATACATCGTCGTTTTTTCTCATATTTGGTGCAAACAATTTTGCCCCAGTGGCCTAATGGATAAGGCACTGGCCTCCTAAGCCAGGGATTGTGGGTTCGAGTCCCATCTGGGGTGATTGCTTTGTATAACTGTGATGAAGGGTTTAATGCCTTTCACCTTGTCAGTAGTTTGAACTAACACCCTTCATGAAAAGCGGCCTTCTGCAAGAAGACACGTTCTCTCATAGGCATGTCTATGGTATTTCAGGGATGTTACCATGATATTTTTGCTTAACTTTTCACGAATGTAGCTTTTACTTTGGATATTTCGCTACACAGTATACATCGTAGTTTTTTCTCATATTTGGTGCAAACAATTTTGCCCCAGTGGCCTAATGGATAAGGCACTGGCCTCCTAAGCCAGGGATTGTGGGTTCGAGTCCCATCTGGGGTGATTGCTTTGTATAACTTTGATGAAGGGTTTAATGCCTTTCACCTTGTCAGTAGTTTGAACTAACACCCTTCATGAAAAGCGGCCTTCTGCAAGAAGACACGTTCTCTCATATGCATGTCTATGGTATTTCAGGGATGTTACCATGATATTTTTCCTTAACTTTTCACGAATGTAGCTTTTATTTTGGATATTTCGCTACACAGTATACATCGTGGTTTTTTCTCATATTTGGTGCAAACAATTTTGCCCCAGTGGCCTAATGGATAAGGCACTGGCCTCCTAAGCCAGGGATTGTGGGTTCGAGTCCCATCTGGGGTGATTGCTTTGTATAACTGTGATGAAGGGTTTAATGCCTTTCACCTTGTCAGTGGTTTGAACTCACACCATTCATGAAAAGTGGCCTTCTGCAAGATGACACATTCTCCCATAGGCATGTCTATGGTATTGCAGGCTTTTTTACCATTATATTTCTCCTAGACTTTTGACATTATGTAGTTTTTATTTTAGATATTTTTCTACAAAGTATACATTGTCATTTATTCTCATATTTGGTTCAGATATTTTTGCCCCAGTGGCCTAATGGACAATTCGCTGGCCTCCTAAGCCAGGGATTGTGGGTTCGAGTCCCATCTTGAGTGATTGCTTTGTATCACTGTGATGCAGGAGTTTAGAAAGTGCCAGCTTCTCAGAGGTTTTAAAGCACACCCTTCAGTGAAAGTGATCTTGTGCAAGAGGATAAATTCTCCCATAGGATTACTATATTTGGCATGAATTATTCCATAATGTTTCTCCTAAAATGTTGACGAATGTGGCTTTTATTTGGGATATTTTTCTACACAGTATAAATCGTCGTTTTTTGTCATATTTGGTGAAAACAATTTTGCCCCAGTGGCCTAATGGATAAGGCACTGGCCTCCGAAGCCAGGGATTGTGGGTTCGAGTCCCATCTGGGGTGATTGCTTTGTATCACCGTGATGAATGGTTTAATGCGTTTCACCTTGTCAGTAGTTTGAACTAACACCCTTCATGAAAAGCGGCCTTCTGCAATAAGACACGTTCTCTCATAGGCATGTCTATGGTATATCAGGGATGTTACCATGATGTTTTTCCTCAACTTTTCATGAATGTAGCTTTTATTTTGGATATTTCGCTACAAAGTATACATCGTCGTTTTTTCTCATATTTGGTGCAAACAATTTTGCCCCAGTGGCCTAATGGATAAGGCACTGGCCTCCTAAGCCAGGGATTGTGGGTTCGAGTCCCATCTGGGGTGATTGCTTTGTATAACTGTGATGAAGGGTTTAATGCCTTTCACCTTGTCAGTGGTTTGAACTCACACCATTCATGAAAAGTGGCCTTCTGCAAGATGACACGTTCTCCCATAGGCATGTCTATGGTATTGCAGGCTTTTTTACCATTATATTTCTCCTAGACTTTTGACATTATGTAGTTTTTATTTTAGATATTTTTCTACAAAGTATACATTGTCATTTATTCTCATATTTGGTTCAGATATTTTTACCCCAGTGGCCTAATGGACAATTCGCTGGCCTCCTAAGCCAGGGATTGTGGGTTCGAGTCCCATCTTGAGTGATTGCTTTGTATCACTGTGATGCAGGAGTTTAGAAAGTGCCAGCTTCTCAGAAGTTTTAAAGCACACCCTTCAGTGAAAGTGATCTTGTGCAAGAGGATAAATTCTCCCATAGGATTACTATATTTGGCATGAATTATTCCATAATGTTTCTCCTAAAATGTTGAAGAATGTGGCTTTTATTTGGGATATTTTTCTACACAGTATAAATCGTCGTTTTTTGTCATATTTGGTGCAAACAATTTTGCCCCGGTGGCCTAATGGATAAGGCACTGGCCTCCTAAGCCAGGGATTGTGGGTTCGAGTCCCATCTGGGGTGATTGCTTTGTATCACTGTGATGAAGGGTTTAATGCCTTTCACCTTGTCAGTAGTTTGAACTAACACCCTTCATGAAAAGCGGCCTTCTGCAAGAAGACACGTTCTCTCATAGGCATGTCTATGGTATATCAGGGATGTTACCATGATGTTTTTCCTCAACTTTTTACGAATGTAGCTTTTACTTTGGATATTTCGCTACACAGTATACATCGTCGTTTTTTCTCATATTTGGTGAAAACAATTTTGCCCCAGTGGCCTAATGGATAAGGCACTGGCCTCCGAAGCCAGGGATTGTGGGTTCGAGTCCCATCTGGGGTGATTGCTTTGTATCACCGTGATGAATGGTTTAATGCGTTTCACCTTGTCAGTAGTTTGAACTAACATCCTTCATGAAAAGCGGCCTTCTGCAAGAAGACACGTTCTCTCATAGGCATGTCTATGGTATATCAGGGATGTTACCATGATGTTTTTCCTCAACTTTTCACGAATGTAGCTTTTACTTTGGATATTTCGCTACACAGTATACATCGTGGTTTTTTCTCATATTTGGTGCAAACAATTTTGCCCCAGTGGCCTAATGGATAAGGCACTGGCCTCCTAAGCCAGGGATTGTGGGTTCGAGTCCCATCTGGGGTGATTGCTTTGTATAACTTTGATGAAGGGTTTAATGCCTTTCACCTTGTCAGTAGTTTGAACTAACACCCTTCATGAAAAGCGGCCTTCTGCAAGAAGACACGTTCTCTCATAGGCATGTCTATGGTATTTCAGGGATGTTACCATGATATTTTTCCTTAACTTTTCACGAATGTAGCTTTTATTTTGGATATTTCGCTACACAGTATACATCGTAGTTTTTTCTCATATTTGGTGCAAACAATTTTGCCCCAGTGGCCTAATGGATAAGGCACTGGCCTCCTAAGCCAGGGATTGTGGGTTCGAGTCCCATCTGGGGTGATTGCTTTGTATAACTGTGATGAAGGGTTTAATGCCTTTCACCTTGTCAGTGGTTTGAACTCACACCATTCATGAAAAGTGGCCTTCTGCAAGATGACACGTTCTCCCATAGGCATGTCTATGGTATTGCAGGCTTTTTTACCATTATATTTCTCCTAGACTTTTGACATTATGTAGTTTTTATTTTAGATATTTTTCTACAAAGTATACATTGTCATTTATTCTCATATTTGGTTCAGATATTTTTGCCCCAGTGGCCTAATGGACAATTCGCTGGCCTCCTAAGCCAGGGATTGTGGGTTCGAGTCCCATCTTGAGTGATTGCTTTGTATCACTGTGATGCAGGAGTTTAGAAAGTGCCAGCTTCTCAGAGGTTTTAAAGCACACCCTTCAGTGAAAGTGATCTTGTGCAAGAGGATAAATTCTCCCATAGGATTACTATATTTGGCATGAATTATTCCATAATGTTTCTCCTAAAATGTTGACGAATGTGGCTTTTATTTGGGATATTTTTCTACACAGTATAAATCGTCGTTTTTTGTCATATTTGGTGAAAACAATTTTGCCCCAGTGGCCTAATGGATAAGGCACTGGCCTCCGAAGCCAGGGATTGTGGTTTCGAGTCCCATCTGGGGTGATTGCTTTGTATCACCGTGATGAATGGTTTAATGCGTTTCACCTTGTCAGTAGTTTGAACTAACATCCTTCATGAAAAGCGGCCTTCTGCAAGAAGACACGTTCTCTCATAGGCATGTCTATGGTATATCAGGGATGTTACCATGATGTTTTTCCTCAACTTTTCACGAATGTAGCTTTTATTTTGGATATTTCGCTACAAAGTATACATCGTCGTTTTTTCTCATATTTGGTGCAAACAATTTTGCCCCAGTGGCCTAATGGATAAGGCACTGGCCTCCTAAGCCAGGGATTGTGGGTTCGAGTCCCATCTGGGGTGTTTGCTTTGTATAACTGTGATGAAGGGTTTAATGCCTTTCACCTTGTCAGTGGTTTGAACTCACACCATTCATGAAAAGTGGCCTTCTGCAAGATGACACGTTCTCCCATAGGCATGTCTATGGTATTGCAGGCTTTTTCACCATTATATTTCTCCTAGACTTTTGACATTATGTAGTTTTTATTTTAGATATTTTTCTACAAAGTATACATTGTCATTTATTCTCATATTTGGTTCAGATATTTTTGCCCCAGTGGCCTAATGGACAATTCGCTGGCCTCCTAAGCCAGGGATTGTGGGTTCGAGTCCCATCTTGAGTGATTGCTTTGTATCACTGTGATGCAGGAGTTTAGCAAGTGCCAGCTTCTCAGAGGTTTTAAAGCACACCCTTCAGTGAAAGTGATCTTGTGCAAGAGGATAAATTCTCCCATAGGATTACTATATTTGGCATGAATTATTCCATAATGTTTCTCCTAAAATGTTGACGAATGTGGCTTTTATTTGGGATATTTTTCTACACAGTATAAATCGTCGTTTTTTGTCATATTTGGTGCAAACAATTTTGCCCCGGTGGCCTAATGGATAAGGCACTGGCCTCCTAAGCCAGGGATTGTGGGTTCGAGTCCCATCTGGGGTGATTGCTTTGTATCACTGTGATGAAGGGTTTAATGCCTTTCACCTTGTCAGTAGTTTGAACTAACACCCTTCATGAAAAGCGGCCTTCTGCAAGAAGACACGTTCTCTCATAGGCATGTCTATGGTATATCAGGGATGTTACCATGATGTTTTTCCTCAACTTTTCACGAATGTAGCTTTTACTTTGGATATTTCGCTACACAGTATACATCGTCGTTTTTTCTCATATTTGGTGAAAACAATTTTGCCCCAGTGGCCTAATGGATAAGGCACTGGCCTCCGAAGCCAGGGATTGTGGGTTCGAGTCCCATCTGGGGTGATTGCTTTGTATCACCGTGATGAATGGTTTAATGCGTTTCACCTTGTCAGTAGTTTGAACTAACATCCTTCATGAAAAGCGGCCTTCTGCAAGAAGACACGTTCTCTCATAGGCATGTCTATGGTATATCAGGGATGTTACCATGATGTTTTTCCTCAACTTTTCACGAATGTAGCTTTTACTTTGGATATTTCGCTACACAGTATACATCGTGGTTTTTTCTCATATTTGGTGCAAACAATTTTGCCCCAGTGGCCTAATGGATAAGGCACTGGCCTCCTAAGCCAGGGATTGTGGGTTCGAGTCCCATCTGGGGTGATTGCTTTGTATAACTTTGATGAAGGGTTTAATGCCTTTCACCTTGTCAGTAGTTTGAACTAACACCCTTCATGAAAAGCGGCCTTCTGCAAGAAGACACGTTCTCTCATAGGCATGTCTATGGTATTTCAGGGATGTTACCATGATATTTTTCCTTAACTTTTCACGAATGTAGCTTTTATTTTGGATATTTCGCTACACAGTATACATCGTAGTTTTTTCTCATATTTGGTGCAAACAATTTTGCCCCAGTGGCCTAATGGATAAGGCACTGGCCTCCTAAGCCAGGGATTGTGGGTTCGAGTCCCATCTGGGGTGATTGCTTTGTATAACTGTGATGAAGGGTTTAATGCCTTTCACCTTGTCAGTGGTTTGAACTCACACCATTCATGAAAAGTGGCCTTCTGCAAGATGACACGTTCTCCCATAGGCATGTCTATGGTATTGCAGGCTTTTTTACCATTATATTTCTCCTAGACTTTTGACATTATGTAGTTTTTATTTTAGATATTTTTCTACAAAGTATACATTGTCATTTATTCTCATATTTGGTTCAGATATTTTTGCCCCAGTGGCCTAATGGACAATTCGCTGGCCTCCTAAGCCAGGGATTGTGGGTTCGAGTCCCATCTTGAGTGATTGCTTTGTATCACTGTGATGCAGGAGTTTAGAAAGTGCCAGCTTCTCAGAGGTTTTAAAGCACACCCTTCAGTGAAAGTGATCTTGTGCAAGAGGATAAATTCTCCCATAGGATTACTATATTTGGCATGAATTATTCCATAATGTTTCTCCTAAAATGTTGACGAATGTGGCTTTTATTTGGGATATTTTTCTACACAGTATAAATCGTCGTTTTTTGTCATATTTGGTGCAAACAATTTTGCCCCAGTGGCCTAATGGATAAGGCACTGGCCTCCTAAGCCAGGGATTGTGGCTTCGAGTCCCATCTGGGGTGATTGCTTTGTATAACCGTGATGAATGGTTTAATGCGTTTCACCTTGTCAGTAGTTTGAACTAACATCCTTCATGAAAAGCGGCCTTCTGCAAGAAGACACGTTCTCTCATAGGCATGTCTATGGTATATCAGGGATGTTACCATGATGTTTTTCCTCAACTTTTCACGAATGTAGCTTTTATTTTGGATATTTCGCTACACAGTATACGTCGTCGTTTTTTCTCATATTTGGTGCAAACAATTTTGCCCCAGTGGCCTAATGGATAAGGCACTGGCCTCCGAAGCCAGGGATTGTGGGTTCGAGTCCCATCTGGGGTGATTGCTTTGTATAACTGTGATGAAGGGTTTAATGCATTTCACCTTGTCAGTAGTTTGAACTAACACCCTTCATGAAAAGCGGCCTTCTGCAAGAAAACACGTTCTCTCATAGGCATGTCTATGGTATATCAGTGATGTTACCATGATGTTTTTCCTCAACTTTTCACGAATGTAGCTTTTATTTTGGATATTTCGCTACACAGTATACATCGTCGTTTTTTTCTCATATTTGGTGCAAACAATTTTGCCCCAGTGGCCTAATGGATAAGGCACTGGCCTCCTAAGCCAGGGATTGTGGGTTCGAGTCCCATCTGGGGTGATTGCTTTGTATAACTGTGATGAAGGGTTTAATGCGTTTCACCTTGTCAGTAGTTTGAACTAACACCCTTCATGAAAAGCGGCCTTCTGCAAGAAGACACGTTCTCTCATAGGCATGTCTATGGTATATCAGGGATGTTACCATGATGTTTTTCCTCAACTTTTCACGAATGTAGCTTTTACTTTGGATATTTCGCTACACAGTATACATCGTCGTTTTTTCTCATATTTGGTGCAAACAATTTTGCCCCAGTGGCCTAATGGATAAGGCACTGGCCTCCTAAGCCAGGGATTGTGGGTTCGAGTCCCATCTGGGGTGATTGCTTTGTATAACTGTGATGAAGGGTTTAATGCCTTTCACCTTGTCAGTGGTTTGAACTCACACCATTCATGAAAAGTGGCCTTCTGCAAGATGACACGTTCTCCCATAGGCATGTCTATGGTATTGCAGGCTTTTTTACCATTATATTTCTCCTAGACTTTTGACATGATGTAGTTTTTATTTTAGATATTTTTCTACAAAGTATACATTGTCATTTATTCTCATATTTGGTTCAGATATTTTTGCCCCAGTGGCCTAATGGACAATTCGCTGGCCTCCTAAGCCAGGGATTGTGGGTTCGAGTCCCATCTTGAGTGATTGCTTTGTATCACTGTGATGCAGGAGTTTAGAAAGTGCCAGCTTCTCAGAGGTTTTAAAGCACACCCTTCAGTGAAAGTGATCTTGTGCAAGAGGATAAATTCTCCCATAGGATTACTATATTTGGCATGAATTATTCCATAATGTTTCTCCTAAAATGTTGACGAATGTGGCTTTTATTTGGGATATTTTTCTACACAGTATAAATCGTCGTTTTTTGTCATATTTGGTGAAAACAATTTTGCCCCAGTGGCCTAATGGATAAGGCACTGGCCTCCGAAGCCAGGGATTGTGGGTTCGAGTCCCATCTGGGGTGATTGCTTTGTATCACCGTGATGAATGGTTTAATGCGTTTCACCTTGTCAGTAGTTTGAACTAACACCCTTCATGAAAAGCGGCCTTCTGCAATAAGACACGTTCTCTCATAGGCATGTCTATGGTATATCAGGGATGTTACCATGATGTTTTTCCTCAACTTTTCACGAATGTAGCTTTTATTTTGGATATTTCGCTACAAAGTATACATCGTCGTTTTTTCTCATATTTGGTGCAAACAATTTTGCCCCAGTGGCCTAATGGATAAGGCACTGGCCTCCTAAGCCAGGGATTGTGGGTTCGAGTCCCATCTGGGGTGATTGCTTTGTATAACTGTGATGAAGGGTTTAATGCCTTTCACCTTGTCAGTAGTTTGAACTAACACCCTTCATGAAAAGCGGCCTTCTGCAAGAAGACACGTTCTCTCATAGGCATGTCTATGGTATTTCAGGGATGTTACCATGATATTTTTGCTTAACTTTTCACGAATGTAGCTTTTACTTTGGATATTTCGCTACACAGTATACATCGTAGTTTTTTCTCATATTTGGTGCAAACAATTTTGCCCCAGTGGCCTAATGGATAAGGCACTGGCCTCCTAAGCCAGGGATTGTGGGTTCGAGTCCCATCTGGGGTGATTGCTTTGTATAACTTTGATGAAGGGTTTAATGCCTTTCACATTGTCAGTAGTTTGAACTAACACCCTTCATGAAAAGCGGCCTTCTGCAAGAAGACACGTTCTCTCATATGCATGTCTATGGTATTTCAGGGATGTTACCATGATATTTTTCCTTAACTTTTCACGAATGTAGCTTTTATTTTGGATATTTCGCTACACAGTATACATCGTGGTTTTTTCTCATATTTGGTGCAAACAATTTTGCCCCAGTGGCCTAATGGATAAGGCACTGGCCTCCTAAGCCAGGGATTGTGGGTTCGAGTCCCATCTGGGGTGATTGCTTTGTATAACTGTGATGAAGGGTTTAATGCCTTTCACCTTGTCAGTGGTTTGAACTCACACCATTCATGAAAAGTGGCCTTCTGCAAGATGACACGTTCTCCCATAGGCATGTCTATGGTATTGCAGGCTTTTTTACCATTATATTTCTCCTAGACTTTTGACATTATGTAGTTTTTATTTTAGATATTTTTCTACAAAGTATACATTGTCATTTATTCTCATATTTGGTTCAGATATTTTTACCCCAGTGGCCTAATGGACAATTCGCTGGCCTCCTAAGCCAGGGATTGTGGGTTCGAGTCCCATCTTGAGTGATTGCTTTGTATCACTGTGATGCAGGAGTTTAGAAAGTGCCAGCTTCTCAGAAGTTTTAAAGCACACCCTTCAGTGAAAGTGATCTTGTGCAAGAGGATAAATTCTCCCATAGGATTACTATATTTGGCATGAATTATTCCATAATGTTTCTCCTAAAATGTTGACGAATGTGGCTTTTATTTGGGATATTTTTCTACACAGTATAAATCGTCGTTTTTTGTCATATTTGGTGAAAACAATTTTGCCCCAGTGACCTAATGGATAAGGCACTGGCCTCCGAAGCCAGGGATTGTGGGTTCGAGTCCCATCTGGGGTGATTGCTTTGTATCACCGTGATGAATGGTTTAATGCGTTTCACCTTGTCAGTAGTTTGAACTAACACCCTTCATGAAAAGCGGCCTTCTGCAATAAGACACGTTCTCTCATAGGCATGTCTATGGTATTTCAGGGATGTTACCATGATGTTTTTCCTCAACTTTTCACGAATGTAGCTTTTATTTTGGATATTTCGCTACAAAGTATACATCGTCGTTTTTTCTCATATTTGGTGCAAACAATTTTGCCCCAGTGGCCTAATGGATAAGGCACTGGCCTCCTAAGCCAGGGATTGTGGGTTCGAGTCCCATCTGGGGTGATTGCTTTGTATAACTGTGATGAAGGGTTTAATGCCTTTCACCTTGTCAGTGGTTTGAACTCACACCATTCATGAAAAGTGGCCTTCTGCAAGATGACACGTTCTCCCATAGGCATGTCTATGGTATTGCAGGCTTTTTCACCATTATATTTCTCCTAGACTTTTGACATTATGTAGTTTTTATTTTAGATATTTTTCTACAAAGTATACATTGTCATTTATTCTCATATTTGGTTCAGATATTTTTGCCCCAGTGGCCTAATGGACAATTCGCTGGCCTCCTAAGCCAGGGATTGTGGGTTCGAGTCCCATCTTGAGTGATTGCTTTGTATCACTGTGATGCAGGAGTTTAGAAAGTGCCAGCTTCTCAGAGGTTTTAAAGCACACCCTTCAGTGAAAGTGATCTTGTGCAAGAGGATAAATTCTCCCATAGGATTACTATATTTGGCATGAATTATTCCATAATGTTTCTCCTAAAATGTTGACGAATGTGGCTTTTATTTGGGATATTTTTCTACACAGTATAAATCGTCGTTTTTTGTCATATTTGGTGAAAACAATTTTGCCCCAGTGGCCTAATGGATAAGGCACTGGCCTCCGAAGCCAGGGATTGTGGTTTCGAGTCCCATCTGGGGTGATTGCTTTGTATCACCGTGATGAATGGTTTAATGCGTTTCACCTTGTCAGTAGTTTGAACTAACATCCTTCATGAAAAGCGGCCTTCTGCAAGAAGACACGTTCTCTCATAGGCATGTCTATGGTATATCAGGGATGTTACCATGATGTTTTTCCTCAACTTTTCACGAATGTAGCTTTTATTTTGGATATTTCGCTACAAAGTATACATCGTCGTTTTTTCTCATATTTGGTGCAAACAATTTTGCCCCAGTGGCCTAATGGATAAGGCACTGGCCTCCTAAGCCAGGGATTGTGGGTTCGAGTCCCATCTGGGGTGTTTGCTTTGTATAACTGTGATGAAGGGTTTAATGCCTTTCACCTTGTCAGTGGTTTGAACTCACACCATTCATGAAAAGTGGCCTTCTGCAAGATGACACGTTCTCCCATAGGCATGTCTATGGTATTGCAGGCTTTTTCACCATTATATTTCTCCTAGACTTTTGACATTATGTAGTTTTTATTTTAGATATTTTTCTACAAAGTATACATTGTCATTTATTCTCATATTTGGTTCAGATATTTTTGCCCCAGTGGCCTAATGGACAATTCGCTGGCCTCCTAAGCCAGGGATTGTGGGTTCGAGTCCCATCTTGAGTGATTGCTTTGTATCACTGTGATGCAGGAGTTTAGCAAGTGCCAGCTTCTCAGAGGTTTTAAAGCACACCCTTCAGTGAAAGTGATCTTGTGCAAGAGGATAAATTCTCCCATAGGATTACTATATTTGGCATGAATTATTCCATAATGTTTCTCCTAAAATGTTGACGAATGTGGCTTTTATTTGGGATATTTTTCTACACAGTATAAATCGTCGTTTTTTGTCATATTTGGTGCAAACAATTTTGCCCCGGTGGCCTAATGGATAAGGCACTGGCCTCCTAAGCCAGGGATTGTGGGTTCGAGTCCCATCTGGGGTGATTGCTTTGTATCACTGTGATGAAGGGTTTAATGCCTTTCACCTTGTCAGTAGTTTGAACTAACACCCTTCATGAAAAGCGGCCTTCTGCAATAAGACACGTTCTCTCATAGGCATGTCTATGGTATATCAGGGTATTACCATGATGTTTTTCCTCAACTTTTCACGAATGTAGCTTTTATTTTGGATATTTCGCTACAAAGTATACATCGTCGTTTTTTCTCATATTTGGTGCAAACAATTTTGCCCCAGTGGCCTAATGGATAAGGCACTGGCCTCCTAAGCCAGGGATTGTGGGTTCGAGTCCCATCTGGGGTGATTGCTTTGTATAACTGTGATGAAGGGTTTAATGCCTTTCACCTTGTCAGTAGTTTGAACTAACACCCTTCATGAAAAGCGGCCTTCTGCAAGAAGACACGTTCTCTCATAGGCATGTCTATGGTATTTCAGGGATGTTACCATGATATTTTTGCTTAACTTTTCACGAATGTAGCTTTTACTTTGGATATTTCGCTACATAGTATACATCGTAGTTTTTTCTCATATTTGGTGCAACAATTTTGCCCCAGTGGCCTAATGGATAAGGCACTGGCCTCCTAAGCCAGGGATTGTGGGTTCGAGTCCCATCTGGGGTGATTGCTTTGTATAACTTTGATGAAGGGTTTAATGCCTTTCACCTTGTCAGTAGTTTGAACTAACACCCTTCATGAAAAGCGGCCTTCTGCAAGAAGACACGTTCTCTCATATGCATGTCTATAGTATTTCAGGGATGTTACCATGATATTTTTCCTTAACTTTTCACAAATGTAGCTTTTATTTTGGATATTTCGCTACACAGTATACATCGTGGTTTTTTCTCATATTTGGTGCAAACAATTTTGCCCCAGTGGCCTAATGGATAAGGCACTGGCCTCCTAAGCCAGGGATTGTGGGTTCGAGTCCCATCTGGGGTGATTGCTTTGTATAACTGTGATGAAGGGTTTAATGCCTTTCACCTTGTCAGTGGTTTGAACTCACACCATTCATGAAAAGTGGCCTTCTGCAAGATGACACGTTCTCCCATAGGCATGTCTATGGTATTGCAGGCTTTTTTACCATTATATTTCTCCTAGACTTTTGACATTATGTAGTTTTTATTTTAGATATTTTTCTACAAAGTATACATTGTCATTTATTCTCATATTTGGTTCAGATATTTTTGCCCCAGTGGCCTAATGGACAATTCGCTGGCCTCCTAAGCCAGGGATTGTGGGTTCGAGTCCCATCTTGAGTGATTGCTTTGTATCACTGTGATGCAGGAGTTTAGAAAGTGCCAGCTTCTCAGAGGTTTTAAAGCACACCCTTCAGTGAAAGTGATCTTGTGCAAGAGGATAAATTCTCCCATACGATTACTATATTTGGCATGAATTATTCCATAATGTTTCTCCTAAAATGTTGACGAATGTGGCTTTTATTTGGGATATTTTTCTACACAGTATAAATCGTCGTTTTTTGTCATATTTGGTGCAAACAATTTTGCCCCAGTGGCCTAATGGATAAGGCACTGGCCTCCTAAGCCAGGGATTGTGGCTTCGAGTCCCATCTGGGGTGATTGCTTTGTATAACCGTGATGAATGGTTTAATGCGTTTCACCTTGTCAGTAGTTTGAACTAACATCCTTCATGAAAAGCGGCCTTCTGCAAGAAGACACGTTCTCTCATAGGCATGTCTATGGTATATCAGGGATGTTACCATGATGTTTTTCCTCAACTTTTCACGAATGTAGCTTTTATTTTGGATATTTCGCTACACAGTATACATCGTCGTTTTTTCTCATATTTGGTGCAAACAATTTTGCCCCAGTGGCCTAATAGATAAGGCACTGGCCTCCTAAGCCAGGGATTGTGGGTTCGAGTCCCATCTGGGGTGATTGCTTTGTATCACTGTGATGAAGGGTTTAATGCCTTTCACCTTGTCAGTAGTTTGAACTAACACCCTTCATGAAAAGCGGCCTTCTGCAAGAAGACACGTTCTCTCATAGGCATGTCTATGGTATTTCAGGGATGTTACCATGATATTTTTCCTTAACTTTTCACGAATGTAGCTTTTATTTTGGATATTTCGCTACACAGTATACATCGTAGTTTTTTCTCATATTTGGTGTAAACAATTTTGCCCCAGTGGCCTAATGGATAAGGCACTGGCCTCCTAAGCCAGGGATTGTGGGTTCGAGTCCCATCTGGGGTGATTGCTTTGTATAACTGTGATGAAGGGTTTAATGCCTTTCACCTTGTCAGTGGTTTGAACTCACACCATTCATGAAAAGTGGCCTTCTGCAAGATGACACGTTCTCCCATAGGCATGTCTATGGTATTGCAGGCTTTTTTACCATTATATTTCTCCTAGACTTTTGACATTATGTAGTTTTTATTTTAGATATTTTTCTACAAAGTATACATTGTCATTTATTCTCATATTTGGTTCAGATATTTTTGCCCCAGTGGCCTAATGGACAATTCGCTGGCCTCCTAAGCCAGGGATTGTGGGTTCGAGTCCCATCTTGAGTGATTGCTTTGTATCACTGTGATGCAGGAGTTTAGAAAGTGCCAGCTTCTCAGAGGTTTTAAAGCACACCCTTCAGTGAAAGGGATCTTGTGCAAGAGGATAAATTCTCCCATAGGATTACTATATTTGGCATGAATTATTCCATAATGTTTCTCCTAAAATGTTGACGAATGTGGCTTTTATTTGGGATATTTTTCTACACAGTATAAATCGTCGTTTTTTGTCATATTTGGTGCAAACAATTTTGCCCCAGTGGCCTAATGGATAAGGCACTGGCCTCCTAAGCCAGGGATTGTGGGTTCGAGTCCCATCTGGGGTGATTGCTTTGTATAACTGTGATGAAGGGTTTAATGCCTTTCACCTTGTCAGTAGTTTGAACTAACACCCTTCATGAAAAGCGGCCTTCTGCAAGAAGACACGTTCTCTCATAGGCATGTCTATGGTATTTCAGGGATGTTACCATGATATTTTTCCTTAACTTTTCACGAATGTAGCTTTTATTTTGGATATTTCGCTACACTGTATACATCGTAGTTTTTTCTCATATTTGGTGCAAACAATTTTGCCCCAGTGGCCTAATGGATAAGGCACTGGCCTCCTAAGCCAGGGATTGTGGGTTCGAGTCCCATCTGGGGTGATTGCTTTGTATAACTGTGATGAAGGGTTTAATGCCTTTCACATTGTCAGTGGTTTGAACTCACACCATTCATGAAAAGTGGCCTTCTGCAAGATGACACGTTCTCCCATAGGCATGTCTATGGTATTGCAGGCTTTTTTACCATTATATTTCTCCTAGACTTTTGACATTATGTAGTTTTTATTTTAGATATTTTTCTACAAAGTATACATTGTCATTTATTCTCATATTTGGTTCAGATATTTTTGCCCCAGTGGCCTAATGGACAATTCGCTGGCCTCCTAAGCCAGGGATTGTGGGTTCGAGTCCCATCTTGAGTGATTGCTTTGTATCACTGTGATGCAGGAGTTTAGAAAGTGCCAGCTTCTCAGAGGTTTTAAAGCACACCCTTCAGTGAAAGGGATCTTGTGCAAGAGGATAAATTCTCCCATAGGATTACTATATTTGGCATGAATTATTCCATAATGTTTCTCCTAAAATGTTGACGAATGTGGCTTTTATTTGGGATATTTTTCTACACAGTATAAATCGTCGTTTTTTGTCATATTTGGTGCAAACAATTTTGCCCCAGTGGCCTAATGGATAAGGCACTGGCCTCCTAAGCCAGGGATTGTGGGTTCGAGTCCCATCTGGGGTGATTGCTTTGTATAACTGTGATGAAGGGTTTAATGCCTTTCACCTTGTCAGTAGTTTGAACTAACACCCTTCATGAAAAGCGGCCTTCTGCAAGAAGACACGTTCTCTCATAGGCATGTCTATGGTATTTCAGGGATGTTACCATGATATTTTTCCTTAACTTTTCACGAATGTAGCTTTTATTTTGGATATTTCGCTACACTGTATACATCGTCGTTTTTTCTCATATTTGGTGCAAACAATTTTGCCCCAGTGGCCTAATGGATAAGGCACTGGCCTCCTAAGCCAGGGATTGTGGGTTCGAGTCCCATCTGGGGTGATTGCTTTGTATAACTGTGATGAAGGGTTTAATGCCTTTCACCTTGTCAGTGGTTTGAACTCACACCATTCATGAAAAGTGGCCTTCTGCAAGATGACACGTTCTCCCATAGGCATGTCTATGGTATTGCAGGCTTTTTTACCATTATATTTCTCCTAGACTTTTGACATTATGTAGTTTTTATTTTAGATATTTTTCTACAAAGTATACATTGTCATTTATTCTCATATTTGGTTCAGATATTTTTGCCCCAGTGGCCTAATGGACAATTCGCTGGCCTCCTAAGCCAGGGATTGTGGGTTCGAGTCCCATCTTGAGTGATTGCTTTGTATCACTGTGATGCAGGAGTTTAGAAAGTGCCAGCTTCTCAGAGGTTTTAAAGCACACCCTTCAGTGAAAGTGATCTTGTGCAAGAGGATAAATTCTCCCATAGGATTACTATATTTGGCATGAATTATTCCATAATGTTTCTCCTAAAATGTTGACGAATGTGGCTTTTATTTGGGATATTTTTCTACACAGTATAAATCGTCGTTTTTTGTCATATTTGGTGAAAACAATTTTCCCCCAGTGGCCTAATGGATAAGGCACTGGCCTCCGAAGCCAGGGATTGTGGGTTCGAGTCCCATCTGGGGTGATTGCTTTGTATCACCGTGATGAATGGTTTAATGCGTTTCACCTTGTCAGTAGTTTGAACTAACACCCTTCATGAAAAGCGGCCTTCTGCAATAAGACACGTTCTCTCATAGGCATGTCTATGGTATATCAGGGTATTACCATGATGTTTTTCCTCAACTTTTCACGAATGTAGCTTTTATTTTGGATATTTCGCTACAAAGTATACATCGTCGTTTTTTCTCATATTTGGTGCAAACAATTTTGCCCCAGTGGCCTAATGGATAAGGCACTGGCCTCCTAAGCCAGGGATTGTGGGTTCGAGTCCCATCTGGGGTGATTGCTTTGTATAACTGTGATGAAGGGTTTAATGCCTTTCACCTTGTCAGTAGTTTGAACTAACACCCTTCATGAAAAGCGGCCTTCTGCAAGAAGACACGTTCTCTCATAGGCATGTCTATGGTATTTCAGGGATGTTACCATGATATTTTTGCTTAACTTTTCACGAATGTAGCTTTTACTTTGGATATTTCGCTACACAGTATACATCGTAGTTTTTTCTCATATTTGGTGCAACAATTTTGCCCCAGTGGCCTAATGGATAAGGCACTGGCCTCCTAAGCCAGGGATTGTGGGTTCGAGTCCCATCTGGGGTGATTGCTTTGTATAACTTTGATGAAGGGTTTAATGCCTTTCACCTTGTCAGTAGTTTGAACTAACACCCTTCATGAAAAGCGGCCTTCTGCAAGAAGACACGTTCTCTCATATGCATGTCTATAGTATTTCAGGGATGTTACCATGATATTTTTCCTTAACTTTTCACAAATGTAGCTTTTATTTTGGATATTTCGCTACACAGTATACATCGTGGTTTTTTCTCATATTTGGTGCAAACAATTTTGCCCCAGTGGCCTAATGGATAAGGCACTGGCCTCCTAAGCCAGGGATTGTGGGTTCGAGTCCCATCTGGGGTGATTGCTTTGTATAACTGTGATGAAGGGTTTAATGCCTTTCACCTTGTCAGTGGTTTGAACTCACACCATTCATGAAAAGTGGCCTTCTGCAAGATGACACGTTCTCCCATAGGCATGTCTATGGTATTGCAGGCTTTTTTACCATTATATTTCTCCTAGACTTTTGACATTATGTAGTTTTTATTTTAGATATTTTTCTACAAAGTATACATTGTCATTTATTCTCATATTTGGTTCAGATATTTTTGCCCCAGTGGCCTAATGGACAATTCGCTGGCCTCCTAAGCCAGGGATTGTGGGTTCGAGTCCCATCTTGAGTGATTGCTTTGTATCACTGTGATGCAGGAGTTTAGAAAGTGCCAGCTTCTCAGAGGTTTTAAAGCACACCCTTCAGTGAAAGTGATCTTGTGCAAGAGGATAAATTCTCCCATAGGATTACTATATTTGGCATGAATTATTCCATAATGTTTCTCCTAAAATGTTGACGAATGTGGCTTTTATTTGGGATATTTTTCTACACAGTATAAATCGTCGTTTTTTGTCATATTTGGTGAAAACAATTTTGCCCCAGTGGCCTAATGGATAAGGCACTGGCCTCCGAAGCCAGGGATTGTGGGTTCGAGTCCCATCTGGGGTGATTGCTTTGTATCACCGTGATGAATGGTTTAATGCGTTTCACCTTGTCAGTAGTTTGAACTAACACCCTTCATGAAAAGCGGCCTTCTGCAATAAGACACGTTCTCTCATAGGCATGTCTATGGTATATCAGGGATGTTACCATGATGTTTTTCCTCAACTTTTCACGAATGTAGCTTTTATTTTGGATATTTCGCTACAAAGTATACATCGTCGTTTTTTCTCATATTTGGTGCAAACAATTTTGCCCCAGTGGCCTAATGGATAAGGCACTGGCCTCCTAAGCCAGGGATTGTGGGTTCGAGTCCCATCTGGGGTGATTGCTTTGTATAACTGTGATGAAGGGTTTAATGCCTTTCACCTTGTCAGTGGTTTGAACTCACACCATTCATGAAAAGTGGCCTTCTGCAAGATGACACGTTCTCCCATAGGCATGTCTATGGTATTGCAGGCTTTTTCACCATTATATTTCTCCTAGACTTTTGACATTATGTTGTTTTTATTTTAGATATTTTTCTACAAAGTATACATTGTCATTTATTCTCATATTTGGTTCAGATATTTTTGCCCCAGTGGCCTAATGGACAATTCGCTGGCCTCCTAAGCCAGGGATTGTGGGTTCGAGTCCCATCTTGAGTGATTGCTTTGTATCACTGTGATGCAGGAGTTTAGAAAGTGCCAGCTTCTCAGAGGTTTTAAAGCACACCCTTCAGTGAAAGTGATCTTGTGCAAGAGGATAAATTCTCCCATAGGATTACTATATTTGGCATGAATTATTCCATAATGTTTCTCCTAAAATGTTGACGAATGTGGCTTTTATTTGGGATATTTTTCTACACAGTATAAATCGTCGTTTTTTGTCATATTTGGTGAAAACAATTTTGCCCCAGTGACCTAATGGATAAGGCACTGGCCTCCGAAGCCAGGGATTGTGGGTTCGAGTCCCATCTGGGGTGATTGCTTTGTATCACCGTGATGAATGGTTTAATGCGTTTCACCTTGTCAGTAGTTTGAACTAACACCCTTCATGAAAAGCGGCCTTCTGCAATAAGACACGTTCTGTCATAGGCATGTCTATGGTATTTCAGGGATGTTACCATGATGTTTTTCCTCAACTTTTCACGAATGTAGCTTTTATTTTGGATATTTCGCTACAAAGTATACATCGTCGTTTTTTCTCATATTTGGTGCAAACAATTTTGCCCCAGTGGCCTAATGGATAAGGCACTGGCCTCCTAAGCCAGGGATTGTGGGTTCGAGTCCCATCTGGGGTGATTGCTTTGTATAACTGTGATGAAGGGTTTAATGCCTTTCACCTTGTCAGTGGTTTGAACTCACACCATTCATGAAAAGTGGCCTTCTGCAAGATGACACGTTCTCCCATAGGCATGTCTATGGTATTGCAGGCTTTTTCACCATTATATTTCTCCTAGACTTTTGACATTATGTAGTTTTTATTTTAGATATTTTTCTACAAAGTATACATTGTCATTTATTCTCATATTTGTTTCAGATATTTTTGCCCCAGTGGCCTAATGGACAATTCGCTGGCCTCCTAAGCCAGGGATTGTGGGTTCGAGTCCCATCTTGAGTGATTGCTTTGTATCACTGTGATGCAGGAGTTTAGAAAGTGCCAGCTTCTCAGAGGTTTTAAAGCACACCCTTCAGTGAAAGTGATCTTGTGCAAGAGGATAAATTCTCCCATAGGATTACTATATTTGGCATGAATTATTCCATAATGTTTCTCCTAAAATGTTGACGAATGTGGCTTTTATTTGGGATATTTTTCTACACAGTATAAATCGTCGTTTTTTGTCATATTTGGTGAAAACAATTTTGCCCCAGTGGCCTAATGGATAAGGCACTGGCCTCCGAAGCCAGGGATTGTGGTTTCGAGTCCCATCTGGGGTGATTGCTTTGTATCACCGTGATGAATGGTTTAATGCGTTTCACCTTGTCAGTAGTTTGAACTAACATCCTTCATGAAAAGCGGCCTTCTGCAAGAAGACACGTTCTCTCATAGGCATGTCTATGGTATATCAGGGATGTTACCATGATGTTTTTCCTCAACTTTTCACGAATGTAGCTTTTATTTTGGATATTTCGCTACACAGTATACGTCGTCGTTTTTTCTCATATTTGGTGCAAACAATTTTGCCCCAGTGGCCTAATGGATAAGGCACTGGCCTCCGAAGCCAGGGATTGTGGGTTCGAGTCCCATCTGGGGTGATTGCTTTGTATAACTGTGATGAAGGGTTTAATGCATTTCACCTTGTCAGTAGTTTGAACTAACACCCTTCATGAAAAGCGGCCTTCTGCAAGAAAACACGTTCTCTCATAGGCATGTCTATGGTATATCAGTGATGTTACCATGATGTTTTTCCTCAACTTTTCACGAATGTAGCTTTTATTTTGGATATTTCGCTACACAGTATACATCGTCGTTTTTTTCTCATATTTGGTGCAAACAATTTTGCCCCAGTGGCCTAATGGATAAGGCACTGGCCTCCTAAGCCAGGGATTGTGGGTTCGAGTCCCATCTGGGGTGATTGTTTTGTATAACTGTGATGAAGGGTTTAATGCGTTTCACCTTGTCAGTAGTTTGAACTAACACCCTTCATGAAAAGCGGCCTTCTGCAAGAAGACACGTTCTCTCATAGGCATGTCTATGGTATATCAGGGATGTTACCATGATGTTTTTCCTCAACTTTTCACGAATGTAGCTTTTACTTTGGATATTTCGCTACACAGTATACATCGTCGTTTTTTCTCATATTTGGTGCAAACAATTTTGCCCCAGTGGCCTAATGGATAAGGCACTGGCCTCCTAAGCCAGGGATTGTGGGTTCGAGTCCCATCTGGGGTGATTGCTTTGTATAACTTTGATGAAGGGTTTAATGCCTTTCACCTTGTCAGTAGTTTGAACTAACACCCTTCATGAAAAGCGGCCTTCTGCAAGAAGACACGTTCTCTCATAGGCATGTCTATGGTATATCAGGGATGTTACCATGATGTTTTTCCTCAACTTTTCACGAATGTAGCTTTTATTTTGGATATTTCGCTACAAAGTATACATCGTCGTTTTTTCTCATATTTGGTGCAAACAATTTTGCCCCAGTGGCCTAATGGATAAGGCACTGGCCTCCTAAGCCAGGGATTGTGGGTTCGAGTCCCATCTGGGGTGTTTGCTTTGTATAACTGTGATGAAGGGTTTAATGCCTTTCACCTTGTCAGTGGTTTGAACTCACACCATTCATGAAAAGTGGCCTTCTGCAAGATGACACGTTCTCCCATAGGCATGTCTATGGTATTGCAGGCTTTTTCACCATTATATTTCTCCTAGACTTTTGACATTATGTAGTTTTTATTTTAGATATTTTTCTACAAAGTATACATTGTCATTTATTCTCATATTTGGTTCAGATATTTTTGCCCCAGTGGCCTAATGGACAATTCGCTGGCCTCCTAAGCCAGGGATTGTGGGTTCGAGTCCCATCTTGAGTGATTGCTTTGTATCACTGTGATGCAGGAGTTTAGCAAGTGCCAGCTTCTCAGAGGTTTTAAAGCACACCCTTCAGTGAAAGTGATCTTGTGCAAGAGGATAAATTCTCCCATAGGATTACTATATTTGGCATGAATTATTCCATAATGTTTCTCCTAAAATGTTGACGAATGTGGCTTTTATTTGGGATATTTTTCTACACAGTATAAATCGTCGTTTTTTGTCATATTTGGTGAAAACAATTTTGCCCCAGTGGCCTAATGGATAAGGCACTGGCCTCCGAAGCCAGGGATTGTGGTTTCGAGTCCCATCTGGGGTGATTGCTTTGTATCACCGTGATGAATGGTTTAATGCGTTTCACCTTGTCAGTAGTTTGAACTAACATCCTTCATGAAAAGCGGCCTTCTGCAAGAAGACACGTTCTCTCATAGGCATGTCTATGGTATATCAGGGATGTTACCATGATGTTTTTCCTCAACTTTTCACGAATGTAGCTTTTATTTTGGATATTTCGCTACACAGTATACGTCGTCGTTTTTTCTCATATTTGGTGCAAACAATTTTGCCCCAGTGGCCTAATGGATAAGGCACTGGCCTCCGAAGCCAGGGATTGTGGGTTCGAGTCCCATCTGGGGTGATTGCTTTGTATAACTGTGATGAAGGGTTTAATGCATTTCACCTTGTCAGTAGTTTGAACTAACACCCTTCATGAAAAGCGGCCTTCTGCAAGAAAACACGTTCTCTCATAGGCATGTCTATGGTATATCAGTGATGTTACCATGATGTTTTTCCTCAACTTTTCACGAATGTAGCTTTTATTTTGGATATTTCGCTACACAGTATACATCGTCGTTTTTTTCTCATATTTGGTGCAAACAATTTTGCCCCAGTGGCCTAATGGATAAGGCACTGGCCTCCTAAGCCAGGGATTGTGGGTTCGAGTCCCATCTGGGGTGATTGCTTTGTATAACTGTGATGAAGGGTTTAATGCGTTTCACCTTGTCAGTAGTTTGAACTAACACCCTTCATGAAAAGCGGCCTTCTGCAAGAAGACACGTTCTCTCATAGGCATGTCTATGGTATATCAGGGATGTTACCATGATGTTTTTCCTCAACTTTTCACGAATGTAGCTTTTACTTTGGATATTTCGCTACACAGTATACATCGTCGTTTTTTCTCATATTTGGTGCAAACAATTTTGCCCCAGTGGCCTAATGGATAAGGCACTGGCCTCCTAAGCCAGGGATTGTGGGTTCGAGTCCCATCTGGGGTGATTGCTTTGTATAACTGTGATGAAGGGTTTAATGCCTTTCACCTTGTCAGTAGTTTGAACTAACACCCTTCATGAAAAGCGGCCTTCTGCAAGAAGACACGTTCTCTCATATGCATGTCTATAGTATTTCAGGGATGTTACCATGATATTTTTCCTTAACTTTTCACAAATGTAGCTTTTATTTTGGATATTTCGCTACACAGTATACATCGTGGTTTTTTCTCATATTTGGTGCAAACAATTTTGCCCCAGTGGCCTAATGGATAAGGCACTGGCCTCCTAAGCCAGGGATTGTGGGTTCGAGTCCCATCTGGGGTGATTGCTTTGTATAACTGTGATGAAGGGTTTAATGCCTTTCACCTTGTCAGTGGTTTGAACTCACACCATTCATGAAAAGTGGCCTTCTGCAAGATGACACGTTCTCCCATAGGCATGTCTATGGTATTGCAGGCTTTTTTACCATTATATTTCTCCTAGACTTTTGACATTATGTAGTTTTTATTTTAGATATTTTTCTACAAAGTATACATTGTCATTTATTCTCATATTTGGTTCAGATATTTTTGCCCCAGTGGCCTAATGGACAATTCGCTGGCCTCCTAAGCCAGGGATTGTGGGTTCGAGTCCCATCTTGAGTGATTGCTTTGTATCACTGTGATGCAGGAGTTTAGAAAGTGCCAGCTTCTCAGAGGTTTTAAAGCACACCCTTCAGTGAAAGTGATCTTGTGCAAGAGGATAAATTCTCCCATAGGATTACTATATTTGGCATGAATTATTCCATAATGTTTCTCCTAAAATGTTGACGAATGTGGCTTTTATTTGGGATATTTTTCTACACAGTATAAATCGTCGTTTTTTGTCATATTTGGTGAAAACAATTTTGCCCCAGTGGCCTAATGGATAAGGCACTGGCCTCCGAAGCCAGGGATTGTGGTTTCGAGTCCCATCTGGGGTGATTGCTTTGTATCACCGTGATGAATGGTTTAATGCGTTTCACCTTGTCAGTAGTTTGAACTAACACCCTTCATGAAAAGCGGCCTTCTGCAATAAGACACGTTCTCTCATAGGCATGTCTATGGTATATCAGGGATGTTACCATGATGTTTTTCCTCAACTTTTCACGAATGTAGCTTTTATTTTGGATATTTCGCTACAAAGTATACATCGTCGTTTTTTCTCATATTTGGTGCAAACAATTTTGCCCCAGTGGCCTAATGGATAAGGCACTGGCCTCCTAAGCCAGGGATTGTGGGTTCGAGTCCCATCTGGGGTGATTGCTTTGTATAACTGTGATGAAGGGTTTAATGCCTTTCACCTTGTCAGTGGTTTGAACTCACACCATTCATGAAAAGTGGCCTTCTGCAAGATGACACGTTCTCCCATAGGCATGTCTATGGTATTGCAGGCTTTTTCACCATTATATTTCTCCTAGACTTTTGACATTATGTTGTTTTTATTTTAGATATTTTTCTACAAAGTATACATTGTCATTTATTCTCATATTTGGTTCAGATATTTTTGCCCCAGTGGCCTAATGGACAATTCGCTGGCCTCCTAAGCCAGGGATTGTGGGTTCGAGTCCCATCTTGAGTGATTGCTTTGTATCACTGTGATGCAGGAGTTTAGAAAGTGCCAGCTTCTCAGAGGTTTTAAAGCACACCCTTCAGTGAAAGTGATCTTGTGCAAGAGGATAAATTCTCCCATAGGATTACTATATTTGGCATGAATTATTCCATAATGTTTCTCCTAAAATGTTGACGAATGTGGCTTTTATTTGGGATATTTTTCTACACAGTATAAATCGTCGTTTTTTGTCATATTTGGTGAAAACAATTTTGCCCCAGTGACCTAATGGATAAGGCACTGGCCTCCGAAGCCAGGGATTGTGGGTTCGAGTCCCATCTGGGGTGATTGCTTTGTATCACCGTGATGAATGGTTTAATGCGTTTCACCTTGTCAGTAGTTTGAACTAACACCCTTCATGAAAAGCGGCCTTCTGCAATAAGACACGTTCTGTCATAGGCATGTCTATGGTATTTCAGGGATGTTACCATGATGTTTTTCCTCAACTTTTCACGAATGTAGCTTTTATTTTGGATATTTCGCTACAAAGTATACATCGTCGTTTTTTCTCATATTTGGTGCAAACAATTTTGCCCCAGTGGCCTAATGGATAAGGCACTGGCCTCCTAAGCCAGGGATTGTGGGTTCGAGTCCCATCTGGGGTGATTGCTTTGTATAACTGTGATGAAGGGTTTAATGCCTTTCACCTTGTCAGTGGTTTGAACTCACACCATTCATGAAAAGTGGCCTTCTGCAAGATGACACGTTCTCCCATAGGCATGTCTATGGTATTGCAGGCTTTTTCACCATTATATTTCTCCTAGACTTTTGACATTATGTAGTTTTTATTTTAGATATTTTTCTACAAAGTATACATTGTCATTTATTCTCATATTTGGTTCAGATATTTTTGCCCCAGTGGCCTAATGGACAATTCGCTGGCCTCCTAAGCCAGGGATTGTGGGTTCGAGTCCCATCTTGAGTGATTGCTTTGTATCACTGTGATGCAGGAGTTTAGAAAGTGCCAGCTTCTCAGAGGTTTTAAAGCACACCCTTCAGTGAAAGTGATCTTGTGCAAGAGGATAAATTCTCCCATAGGATTACTATATTTGGCATGAATTATTCCATAATGTTTCTCCTAAAATGTTGACGAATGTGGCTTTTATTTGGGATATTTTTCTACACAGTATAAATCGTCGTTTTTTGTCATATTTGGTGAAAACAATTTTGCCCCAGTGGCCTAATGGATAAGGCACTGGCCTCCGAAGCCAGGGATTGTGGTTTCGAGTCCCATCTGGGGTGATTGCTTTGTATCACCGTGATGAATGGTTTAATGCGTTTCACCTTGTCAGTAGTTTGAACTAACATCCTTCATGAAAAGCGGCCTTCTGCAAGAAGACACGTTCTCTCATAGGCATGTCTATGGTATATCAGGGATGTTACCATGATGTTTTTCCTCAACTTTTCACGAATGTAGCTTTTATTTTGGATATTTCGCTACACAGTATACGTCGTCGTTTTTTCTCATATTTGGTGCAAACAATTTTGCCCCAGTGGCCTAATGGATAAGGCACTGGCCTCCGAAGCCAGGGATTGTGGGTTCGAGTCCCATCTGGGGTGATTGCTTTGTATAACTGTGATGAAGGGTTTAATGCATTTCACCTTGTCAGTAGTTTGAACTAACACCCTTCATGAAAAGCGGCCTTCTGCAAGAAAACACGTTCTCTCATAGGCATGTCTATGGTATATCAGTGATGTTACCATGATGTTTTTCCTCAACTTTTCACGAATGTAGCTTTTATTTTGGATATTTCGCTACACAGTATACATCGTCGTTTTTTTCTCATATTTGGTGCAAACAATTTTGCCCCAGTGGCCTAATGGATAAGGCACTGGCCTCCTAAGCCAGGGATTGTGGGTTCGAGTCCCATCTGGGGTGATTGTTTTGTATAACTGTGATGAAGGGTTTAATGCGTTTCACCTTGTCAGTAGTTTGAACTAACACCCTTCATGAAAAGCGGCCTTCTGCAAGAAGACACGTTCTCTCATAGGCATGTCTATGGTATATCAGGGATGTTACCATGATGTTTTTCCTCAACTTTTCACGAATGTAGCTTTTACTTTGGATATTTCGCTACACAGTATACATCGTGGTTTTTTCTCATATTTGGTGCAAACAATTTTGCCCCAGTGGCCTAATGGATAAGGCACTGGCCTCCTAAGCCAGGGATTGTGGGTTCGAGTCCCATCTGGGGTGATTGCTTTGTATAACTTTGATGAAGGGTTTAATGCCTTTCACCTTGTCAGTAGTTTGAACTAACACCCTTCATGAAAAGCGGCCTTCTGCAAGAAGACACGTTCTCTCATAGGCATGTCTATGGTATATCAGGGATGTTACCATGATGTTTTTCCTCAACTTTTCACGAATGTAGCTTTTATTTTGGATATTTCGCTACAAAGTATACATCGTCGTTTTTTCTCATATTTGGTGCAAACAATTTTGCCCCAGTGGCCTAATGGATAAGGCACTGGCCTCCTAAGCCAGGGATTGTGGGTTCGAGTCCCATCTGGGGTGTTTGCTTTGTATAACTGTGATGAAGGGTTTAATGCCTTTCACCTTGTCAGTGGTTTGAACTCACACCATTCATGAAAAGTGGCCTTCTGCAAGATGACACGTTCTCCCATAGGCATGTCTATGGTATTGCAGGCTTTTTCACCATTATATTTCTCCTAGACTTTTGACATTATGTAGTTTTTATTTTAGATATTTTTCTACAAAGTATACATTGTCATTTATTCTCATATTTGGTTCAGATATTTTTGCCCCAGTGGCCTAATGGACAATTCGCTGGCCTCCTAAGCCAGGGATTGTGGGTTCGAGTCCCATCTTGAGTGATTGCTTTGTATCACTGTGATGCAGGAGTTTAGCAAGTGCCAGCTTCTCAGAGGTTTTAAAGCACACCCTTCAGTGAAAGTGATCTTGTGCAAGAGGATAAATTCTCCCATAGGATTACTATATTTGGCATGAATTATTCCATAATGTTTCTCCTAAAATGTTGACGAATGTGGCTTTTATTTGGGATATTTTTCTACACAGTATAAATCGTCGTTTTTTGTCATATTTGGTGAAAACAATTTTGCCCCAGTGGCCTAATGGATAAGGCACTGGCCTCCGAAGCCAGGGATTGTGGTTTCGAGTCCCATCTGGGGTGATTGCTTTGTATCACCGTGATGAATGGTTTAATGCGTTTCACCTTGTCAGTAGTTTGAACTAACATCCTTCATGAAAAGCGGCCTTCTGCAAGAAGACACGTTCTCTCATAGGCATGTCTATGGTATATCAGGGATGTTACCATGATGTTTTTCCTCAACTTTTCACGAATGTAGCTTTTATTTTGGATATTTCGCTACACAGTATACGTCGTCGTTTTTTCTCATATTTGGTGCAAACAATTTTGCCCCAGTGGCCTAATGGATAAGGCACTGGCCTCCGAAGCCAGGGATTGTGGGTTCGAGTCCCATCTGGGGTGATTGCTTTGTATAACTGTGATGAAGGGTTTAATGCATTTCACCTTGTCAGTAGTTTGAACTAACACCCTTCATGAAAAGCGGCCTTCTGCAAGAAAACACGTTCTCTCATAGGCATGTCTATGGTATATCAGTGATGTTACCATGATGTTTTTCCTCAACTTTTCACGAATGTAGCTTTTATTTTGGATATTTCGCTACACAGTATACATCGTCGTTTTTTTCTCATATTTGGTGCAAACAATTTTGCCCCAGTGGCCTAATGGATAAGGCACTGGCCTCCTAAGCCAGGGATTGTGGGTTCGAGTCCCATCTGGGGTGATTGCTTTGTATAACTGTGATGAAGGGTTTAATGCGTTTCACCTTGTCAGTAGTTTGAACTAACACCCTTCATGAAAAGCGGCCTTCTGCAAGAAGACACGTTCTCTCATAGGCATGTCTATGGTATATCAGGGATGTTACCATGATGTTTTTCCTCAACTTTTCACGAATGTAGCTTTTACTTTGGATATTTCGCTACACAGTATACATCGTCGTTTTTTCTCATATTTGGTGCAAACAATTTTGCCCCAGTGGCCTAATGGATAAGGCACTGGCCTCCTAAGCCAGGGATTGTGGGTTCGAGTCCCATCTGGGGTGATTGCTTTGTATAACTTTGATGAAGGGTTTAATGCCTTTCACCTTGTCAGTAGTTTGAACTAACACCCTTCATGAAAAGCGGCCTTCTGCAAGAAGACACGTTCTCTCATAGGCATGTCTATGGTATTTCAGGGATGTTACCATGATATTTTTCCTTAACTTTTCACGAATGTAGCTTTTATTTTGGATATTTCGCTACACAGTATACATCGTGGTTTTTTCTCATATTTGGTGCAAACAATTTTGCCCCAGTGGCCTAATGGATAAGGCACTGGCCTCCTAAGCCAGGGATTGTGGGTTCGAGTCCCATCTGGGGTGATTGCTTTGTATAACTTTGATGAAGGGTTTAATGCCTTTCACCTTGTCAGTAGTTTGAACTAACACCCTTCATGAAAAGCGGCCTTCTGCAAGATGACACGTTCTCCCATAGGCATGTCTATGGTATTGCAGGCTTTTTTTCCATTATATTTCTCCTAGACTTTTGACATTATGTAGTTTTTATTTTAGATATTTTTCTACAAAGTATACATTGTCATTTATTCTCATATTTGGTTCAGATATTTTTGCCCCAGTGGCCTAATGGACAATTCGCTGGCCTCCTAAGCCAGGGATTGTGGGTTCGAGTCCCATCTTGAGTGATTGCTTTGTATCACTGTGATGCAGGAGTTTAGAAAGTGCCAGCTTCTCAGAGGTTTTAAAGCACACCCTTCAGTGAAAGTGATCTTGTGCAAGAGGATAAATTCTCCCATACGATTACTATATTTGGCATGAATTATTCCATAATGTTTCTCCTAAAATGTTGACGAATGTGGCTTTTATTTGGGATATTTTTCTACACAGTATAAATCGTCGTTTTTTGTCATATTTGGTGCAAACAATTTTGCCCCAGTGGCCTAATGGATAAGGCACTGGCCTCCTAAGCCAGGGATTGTGGCTTCGAGTCCCATCTGGGGTGATTGCTTTGTATAACCGTGATGAATGGTTTAATGCGTTTCACCTTGTCAGTAGTTTGAACTAACATCCTTCATGAAAAGCGGCCTTCTGCAAGAAGACACGTTCTCTCATAGGCATGTCTATGGTATATCAGGGATGTTACCATGATGTTTTTCCTCAACTTTTCACGAATGTAGCTTTAATTTTGGATATTTCGCTACACAGTATACGTCGTCGTTTTTTCTCATATTTGGTGCAAACAATTTTGCCCCAGTGGCCTAATGGATAAGGCACTGGCCTCCGAAGCCAGGGATTGTGGGTTCGAGTCCCATCTGGGGTGATTGCTTTGTATAACTGTGATGAAGGGTTTAATGCGTTTCACCTTGTCAGTAGTTTGAACTAACACCCTTCATGAAAAGCGGCCTTCTGCAAGAAGACACGTTCTCTCATAGGCATGTCTATGGTATATCAGGGATGTTACCATGATGTTTTTCCTCAACTTTTCACGAATGTAGCTTTTACTTTGGATATTTCGCTACACAGTATACATCGTCGTTTTTTCTCATATTTGGTGCAAACAATTTTGCCCCAGTGGCCTAATGGATAAGGCACTGGCCTCCTAAGCCAGGGATTGTGGGTTCGAGTCCCATCTGGGGTGATTGCTTTGTATAACTTTGATGAAGGGTTTAATGCCTTTCACCTTGTCAGTAGTTTGAACTAACACCCTTCATGAAAAGCGGCCTTCTGCAAGAAGACACGTTCTCTCATAGGCATGTCTATGGTATATCAGGGATGTTACCATGATGTTTTTCCTCAACTTTTCACGAATGTAGCTTTTACTTTGGATATTTCGCTACACAGTATACATCGTCGTTTTTTCTCATATTTGGTGCAAACAATTTTGCCCCTGTGGCCTAATGGATAAGGCACTGGCCTCCTAAGCCAGGGATTGTGGGTTCGAGTCCCATCTGGGGTGATTGCTTTGTATAACTTTGATGAAGGGTTTAATGCCTTTCACCTTGTCAGTAGTTTGAACTAACACCCTTCATGAAAAGCGGCCTTCTGCAAGAAGACACGTTCTCTCATAGGCATGTCTATGGTATTTCAGGGATGTTACCATGATATTTTTCCTTAACTTTTCACGAATGTAGCTTTTATTTTGGATATTTCGCTACACAGTATACATCGTGGTTTTTTCTCATATTTGGTGCAAACAATTTTGCCCCAGTGGCCTAATGGATAAGGCACTGGCCTCCTAAGCCAGGGATTGTGGGTTCGAGTCCCATCTGGGGTGATTGCTTTGTATAACTGTGATGAAGTGTTTAATGCCTTTCACCTTGTCAGTGGTTTGAACTCACACCATTCATGAAAAGTGGCCTTCTGCAAGATGACACGTTCTCCCATAGGCATGTCTATGGTATTGCAGGCTTTTTTACCATTATATTTCTCCTAGACTTTTGACATTATGTAGTTTTTATTTTAGATATTTTTCTACAAAGTATACATTGTCATTTATTCTCATATTTGGTTCAGATATTTTTGCCCCAGTGGCCTAATGGACAATTCGCTGGCCTCCTAAGCCAGGGATTGTGGGTTCGAGTCCCATCTTGAGTGATTGCTTTGTATCACTGTGATGCAGGAGTTTAGAAAGTGCCAGCTTCTCAGAGGTTTTAAAGCACACCCTTCAGTGAAAGTGATCTTGTGCAAGAGGATAAATTCTCCCATAGGATTACTATATTTGGCATGAATTATTCCATAATGTTTCTCCTAAAATGTTGACGAATGTGGCTTTTATTTGGGATATTTTTCTACACAGTATAAATCGTCGTTTTTTGTCATATTTGGTGAAAACAATTTTGCCCCAGTGGCCTAATGGATAAGGCACTGGCCTCCTAAGCCAGGGATTGTGGGTTCGAGTCCCATCTGGGGTGATTGCTTTGTATAACTTTGATGAAGGGTTTAATGCATTTCACCTTGTCAGTAGTTTGAACTAACACCCATCATGAAAAGCGTCCTTCTGCAAGAAGACACGTTCTCTCATAGGCATGTCTATGGTATATCAGGGATGTTACCATGATGTTTTTCCTCAACTTTTCACGAATGTAGCTTTTATTTTGGATATTTCGCTACACAGTATACATCGTCGTTTTTTTCTCATATTTGGTGCAAACAATTTTGCCCCAGTGGCCTAATGGATAAGGCACTGGCCTCCTAAGCCAGGGATTGTGGGTTCGAGTCCCATCTGGGGTGATTGCTTTGTATCACTGTGATGAAGGGTTTAATGCCTTTCACCTTGTCAGTAGTTTGAACTAACACCCTTCATGAAAAGCGGCCTTCTGCAAGAAGACACGTTCTCTCATAGGCATGTCTATGGTATTTCAGGGATGTTACCATGATATTTTTCCTTAACTTTTCACGAATGTAGCTTTTATTTTGGATATTTCGCTACACAGTATACATCGTCTTTTTTTCTCATATTTGGTGCAAACAATTTTGCCCCAGTGGCCTTATGGATAAGGCACTGGTCTCCTAAGCCAGGGATTGTGGGTTCGAGTCCCATCTGGGGTGATTGCTTTGTATAAATGTGATGAAGGGTTTAATGCCTTTCACCTTGTCAGTGGTTTGAACTCACACCCTTCATGAAAAGTGGCCTTCTGCAAGATGACACGTTCTCCCATAGGCATGTCTATGGTATTGCAGGCTTTTTTACCATTATATTTCTCCTAGACTTTTGACATTATGTAGTTTTTATTTTAGATATTTTTCCACAAAGTATACATTGTCATTTATTCTCATATTTGGTTCAGATATTTTTGCCCCAGTGGCCTAATGGACAATTCGCTGGCCTCCTAAGCCAGGGATTGTGGGTTTCGAGTCCCATCTTGAGTGATTGCTTTGTATCACTGTGATGCAGGAGTTTAGAAAGTGCCAGCTTCTCAGAGGTTTTAAAGCACACCCTTCAGTGAAAGTGATCTTGTGCAAGAGGATAAATTCTCCCATAGGATTACTATATTTGGCATGAATTATTCCATAATGTTTCTCCTAAAATGTTGACGAATGTGGCTTTTATTTGGGATATTTTTCTACACAGTATAAATCGTCGTTTTTTGTCATATTTGGTGAAAAACAATTTTGCCCCAGTGGCCTAATGGATAAGGCACTGGCCTCCGAAGCCAGGGATTGTGGGTTCGAGTCCCATCTGGGGTGATTGCTTTGTATCACCGTGATGAATGGTTTACTGGTTTCACCTTGTCAGTAGTTTGAACTAACATCCTTCATGAAAAGCGGCCTTCTGCAAGAAGACACGTTCTCTCATAGGCATGTCTATGGTATATCAGGGATGTTACCATGATGTTTTTCCTCAACTTTTCACGAATGTAGCTTTTATTTTGGATATTTTGCTACACAGTATACATCGTCGTTTTTTCTCATATTTGGTGCAAACAATTTTGCCCAAGTGGCCTAATGGATAAGGCACTGGCCTCCGAAGCCAGGGATTGTGGGTTCGAGTCCCATCTGGGGTGATTGCTTTGTATCACCGTGATGAATGGTTTAATGCGTTTCACCTTGTCAGTAGTTTGAACTAACATCCTTCATGAAAAGCGGCCTTCTGCAAGAAGACACGTTCTCTCATAGGCATGTCTATGATATATCAGGGATGTTACCATGATGTTTTTCCTCAACTTTTCACGAATGTAGCTTTTATTTTGGGTATTTCGCTACACAGTATACATCGTCGTTTTTTCTCATATTTGGTGCAAACAATTTTGCCCCACTGGCCTAATGGATAAGGCACTGGCCTCCTAAGCCAGGGATTGTGGGTTCGAGTCCCATCTGGGGTGATTGCTTTGTATAAATGTGATGAAGGGTTTAATGCCTTTCACCTTGTCAGTGGTTTGAACTCACACCCTTCATGAAAAGTGGCCTTCTGCAAGATGACACGTTCTCCCATAGGCATGTCTATGGTGTTGCAGGCTTTTTTACCATTATATTTCTCCTAGACTTTTGACATTATGTAGTTTTTATTTTAGATATTTTTCTACAAAGTATACATTGTCATTTATTCTCATATTTGGTTCAGATATTTTTGCCCCAGTGGCCTAATGGACAATTCGCTGGCTTCCTAAGCCAGGGATTGTGGGTTCGAGTCCCATCTTGAGTGATTGCTTTGTATCACTGTGATGCAGGAGTTTAGAAAGTGCCAGCTTCTCAGAGGTTTTAAAGCACACCCTTCAGTGAAAGTGATCTTGTGCAAGAGGATAAATTCTCCCATAGGATTACTATATTTGGCATGAATTATTCCATAATGTTTCTCCTAAAATGTTGACGAATGTGGCTTTTATTTGGGATATTTTTCTACACATTATACATCGTCGTTTTTTCTCGTATTTGGTGAAAACAATTTTGCCCCAGTGGCCTAATGGATAAGGCACTGGCCTCCTAAGCCAGGGATTGTGGGTTCGAGTCCCATCTGGGGTGATTGCTTTGTATCACTGCGATGAAGGGTTTAATTCCTTTCACCTTGTCAGTAGTTTGAACTAACATCCTTCATGAAAAGTGGCCTTCTGCAAGAAGACACATTCTCTAATAGGCATGTCTATGGTATTTCAGAGATGTTACCATGATGTTTTTCCTCAACTTTTCACGAAAGTAGCTTTTATTTTGGATATTTCGCTACACATTATACATCGTCGTTTTTTCACATATTTGGTGAAAACAATTTTGCCCCAGTGGCCTAATGGATAAGGCACTGGCCTCCTAAGCCAGGGATTGTGGGTTCGAGTCCCATCTGGGGTGATTGTTTTGTATCACTGCGATGAAGGGTTTAATTCCTTTCACCTTGTCAGTAGTTTGAACTAACACCCTTCATGAAAAGCGGCCTTCTGCAAGAAGACACGTTCTCTCATAGGCATGTCTATGGTATTTCAGGGATGTTACCATGATATTTTTCCTTAACTTATCACGAATGTAGCTTTTATTTTGGGTATTTCGCTACACAGTATACATCGTCGTTTTTTCTCATATTTGGTGCAAACAATTTTGCCCCAGTGGCCTAATGGATAAGGCACTGGCCTCCTAAGCCAGGGATTGTGGGTTCGAGTCCCATCTGGGGTGATTGCTTTGTATAAATGTGATGAAGGGTTTAATGCCTTTCACCTTGTCAGTGGTTTGAACTCACACCCTTCATGAAAAGTGGCCTTCTGCAAGATGACACGTTCTCCCATAGGCATGTCTATGGTATTGCAGGCTTTTTTACCATTATATTTCTCCTAGACTTTTGACATTATGTAGTTTTTATTTTAGATATTTTTCTACAAAGTATACATTGTCATTTATTCTCATATTTGGTTCAGATATTTTTGCCCCAGTGGCCTAATGGACAATTCACTGGCTTCCTAAGCCAGGGATTGTGGGTTCGAGTCCCATCTTGAGTGATTACTTTGTATCACTGTGATGCAGGAGTTTAGAAAGTGCCAGCTTCTCAGAGGTTTTAAAGCACACCCTTCAGTGAAAGTGATCTTGTGCAAGAGGATAAATTCTCCCATAGGATTACTATATTTGGCATGAATTATTCCATAATGTTTCTCCTAAAATGTTGACGAATGTGGCTTTTATTTGGGATATTTTTCTACACAGTATAAATCGTCGTTTTTTGTCATATTTGGTGCAAACAATTTTGCCCCGGTGGCCTAATGGATAAGGCACTGGCCTCCTAAGCCAGGGATTGTGGGTTCGAGTCCCATCTGGGGTGATTGCTTTGTATAACTTTGATGAAGGGTTTAATGCCTTTCACCTTGTCAGTAGTTTGAACTAACATCCTTCATGAAAAGCGGCCTTCTGCAAGAAGACACGTTCTCTCATAGGCATGTCTATGATATATCAGGGATGTTACCATGATGTTTTTCCTCAACTTTTCACGAATGTAGCTTTTATTTTGGGTATTTCGCTAGACAGTATACATCGTCGTTTTTTCTCATATTTGGTGCAAACAATTTTGCCCCACTGGCCTAATGGATAAGGCACTGGCCTCCTAAGCCAGGGATTGTGGGTTCGAGTCCCATCTGGGGTGATTGCTTTGTATAAATGTGATGAAGGGTTTAATGCCTTTCACCTTGTCAGTGGTTTGAACTCACACCCTTCATGAAAAGTGGCCTTCTGCAAGATGACACGTTCTCCCATAGGCATGTGTATGGTATTGCAGGCTTTTTTACCATTATATTTCTCCTAGACTTTTGACATTATGTAGTTTTTATTTTAGATATTTTTCTACAAAGTATACATTGTCATTTATTCTCATATTTGGTTCAGATATTTTTGCCC
Organism: Notothenia rossii; assembly: GCF_949606895.1. Lineage (NCBI taxonomy): Eukaryota > Metazoa > Chordata > Actinopteri > Perciformes > Nototheniidae > Notothenia > Notothenia rossii. Next base: position 16,044,770 of record NC_136910.1, read on the forward strand.
CAGTGGCCTAATGGACAATTCGCTGGCTTCCTAAGACAGGGATTGTGGGTTCGAGTCCCATCTTGAGTGATTGCTTTGTATCACTGTGATGCAGGAGTTTAGAAAGTGCCAGCTTCTCAGAGGTTTTAAAGCACACCCTTCAGTGAAAGTGATCTTGTGCAAGAGGATAAATTCTCCCATAGGATTACTATATTTGGCATGAATTATTCCATAATGTTTCTCCTAAAATGTTGACGAATGTGGCTTTTATTTGGGATATTTTTCTACACATTATACATCGTCGTTTTTTCTCGTATTTGGTGAAAACAATTTTGCCCCAGTGGCCTAATGGATAAGGCACTGGCCTCCTAAGCCAGGGATTGTGGGTTCGAGTCCCATCTTGAGTGATTACTTTGTATCACTGTGATGCAGGAGTTTAGAAAGTGCCAGCTTCTCAGAGGTTTTAAAGCACACCCTTCAGTGAAAGTGATCTTGTGCAAGAGGATAAATTCTCCCATAGGATTACTATATTTGGCATGAATTATTCCATAATGTTTCTCCTAAAATGTTGACGAATGTGGCTTTTATTTGGGATATTTTTCTACACAGTATAAATCGTCGTTTTTTGTCATATTTGGTGCAAACAATTTTGCCCCGGTGGCCTAATGGATAAGGCACTGGCCTCCTAAGCCAGGGATTGTGGGTTCGAGTCCCATCTGGGGTGATTGCTTTGTATAACGGTGATGAATGGTTTAATGCGTTTAACCTTGTCAGTAGTTTGAACTAACATCCTTCATGAAAAGCGGCCTTCTGCAAGAAGACACATTCTCTCATAGGCATGTCTATGGTATTTCAGGGATGTTACCATGATGTTTTTCCTCAACTTTTCACGAAAGTAGCTTTTATTTTGGATATTTCGCTACACATTATACATCGTCGTTTTTTCTCGTATTTGGTGAAAACAATTTTGCCCCAGTGGCCTAATGGATAAGGCACTGGCCTCCTAAGCCAGGGATTGTGGGTTCGAGTCCCATCTGGGGTGATTGCTTTGTATCACTCTGATGAAGGGTTTAATTCCTTTCACCTTGTCAGTAGTTTGAACTAACATCCTTCATGAAAAGCGGCCTTCTGCAAGAAGACACGTTCTCTCATAGGCATGTCTATGATATATCAGGGATGTTACCATGATGTTTTTCCTCAACTTTTCACGAATGTAGCTTTTATTTTGGGTATTTCGCTACACAGTATACATCGTGGTTTTTTCTCATATTTGGTGCAAACAATTTTGCCCCAGTGGCCTAATGGATAAGGCACTGGCCTCCTAAGCCAGGGATTGTGGGTTCGAGTCCCATCTGGGGTGATTGCTTTGTATAACTGTGATGAAGGGTTTAATGCCTTTCACCTTGTCAGTGGTTTGAACTCACACCATTCATGAAAAGTGGCCTTCTGCAAGATGACACGTTCTCCCATAGGCATGTCTATGGTATTGCAGGCTTTTTTACCATTATATTTCTCCTAGACTTTTGACATTATGTAGTTTTTATTTTAGATATTTTTCTACAAAGTATACATTGTCATTTATTCTCATATTTGGTTCAGATATTTTTGCCCCAGTGGCCTAATGGACAATTCGCTGGCCTCCTAAGCCAGGGATTGTGGGTTCGAGTCCCATCTTGAGTGATTGCTTTGTATCACTGTGATGCAGGAGTTTAGAAAGTGCCAGCTTCTCAGAGGTTTTAAAGCACACCCTTCAGTGAAAGTGATCTTGTGCAAGAGGATAAATTCTCCCATAGGATTACTATATTTGGCATGAATTATTCCATAATGTTTCTCCTAAAATGTTGACGAATGTGGCTTTTATTTGGGATATTTTTCTACACAGTATAAATCGTCGTTTTTTGTCATATTTGGTGAAAACAATTTTGCCCCAGTGGCCTAATGGATAAGGCACTGGCCTCCGAAGCCAGGGATTGTGGGTTCGAGTCCCATCTGGGGTGATTGCTTTGTATCACCGTGATGAATGGTTTAATGCGTTTCACCTTGTCAGTAGTTTGAACTAACACCCTTCATGAAAAGCGGCCTTCTGCAATAAGACACGTTCTCTCATAGGCATGTCTATGGTATATCAGGGATGTTACCATGATGTTTTTCCTCAACTTTTCACGAATGTAGCTTTTATTTTGGATATTTCGCTACAAAGTATACATCGTCGTTTTTTCTCATATTTGGTGCAAACAATTTTGCCCCAGTGGCCTAATGGATAAGGCACTGGCCTCCTAAGCCAGGGATTGTGGGTTCGAGTCCCATCTGGGGTGATTGCTTTGTATAACTGTGATGAAGGGTTTAATGCCTTTCACCTTGTCAGTGGTTTGAACTCACACCATTCATGAAAAGTGGCCTTCTGCAAGATGACACGTTCTCCCATAGGCATGTCTATGGTATTGCAGGCTTTTTCACCATTATATTTCTCCTAGACTTTTGACATTATGTTGTTTTTATTTTAGATATTTTTCTACAAAGTATACATTGTCATTTATTCTCATATTTGGTTCAGATATTTTTGCCCCAGTGGCCTAATGGACAATTCGCTGGCCTCCTAAGCCAGGGATTGTGGGTTCGAGTCCCATCTTGAGTGATTGCTTTGTATCACTGTGATGCAGGAGTTTAGAAAGTGCCAGCTTCTCAGAGGTTTTAAAGCACACCCTTCAGTGAAAGTGATCTTGTGCAAGAGGATAAATTCTCCCATAGGATTACTATATTTGGCATGAATTATTCCATAATGTTTCTCCTAAAATGTTGACGAATGTGGCTTTTATTTGGGATATTTTTCTACACAGTATAAATCGTCGTTTTTTGTCATATTTGGTGAAAACAATTTTGCCCCAGTGACCTAATGGATAAGGCACTGGCCTCCGAAGCCAGGGATTGTGGGTTCGAGTCCCATCTGGGGTGATTGCTTTGTATCACCGTGATGAATGGTTTAATGCGTTTCACCTTGTCAGTAGTTTGAACTAACACCCTTCATGAAAAGCGGCCTTCTGCAATAAGACACGTTCTGTCATAGGCATGTCTATGGTATTTCAGGGATGTTACCATGATGTTTTTCCTCAACTTTTCACGAATGTAGCTTTTATTTTGGATATTTCGCTACAAAGTATACATCGTCGTTTTTTCTCATATTTGGTGCAAACAATTTTGCCCCAGTGGCCTAATGGATAAGGCACTGGCCTCCTAAGCCAGGGATTGTGGGTTCGAGTCCCATCTGGGGTGATTGCTTTGTATAACTGTGATGAAGGGTTTAATGCCTTTCACCTTGTCAGTGGTTTGAACTCACACCATTCATGAAAAGTGGCCTTCTGCAAGATGACACGTTCTCCCATAGGCATGTCTATGGTATTGCAGGCTTTTTCACCATTATATTTCTCCTAGACTTTTGACATTATGTAGTTTTTATTTTAGATATTTTTCTACAAAGTATACATTGTCATTTATTCTCATATTTGGTTCAGATATTTTTGCCCCAGTGGCCTAATGGACAATTCGCTGGCCTCCTAAGCCAGGGATTGTGGGTTCGAGTCCCATCTTGAGTGATTGCTTTGTATCACTGTGATGCAGGAGTTTAGAAAGTGCCAGCTTCTCAGAGGTTTTAAAGCACACCCTTCAGTGAAAGTGATCTTGTGCAAGAGGATAAATTCTCCCATAGGATTACTATATTTGGCATGAATTATTCCATAATGTTTCTCCTAAAATGTTGACGAATGTGGCTTTTATTTGGGATATTTTTCTACACAGTATAAATCGTCGTTTTTTGTCATATTTGGTGAAAACAATTTTGCCCCAGTGGCCTAATGGATAAGGCACTGGCCTCCGAAGCCAGGGATTGTGGTTTCGAGTCCCATCTGGGGTGATTGCTTTGTATCACCGTGATGAATGGTTTAATGCGTTTCACCTTGTCAGTAGTTTGAACTAACATCCTTCATGAAAAGCGGCCTTCTGCAAGAAGACACGTTCTCTCATAGGCATGTCTATGGTATATCAGGGATGTTACCATGATGTTTTTCCTCAACTTTTCACGAATGTAGCTTTTATTTTGGATATTTCGCTACACAGTATACGTCGTCGTTTTTTCTCATATTTGGTGCAAACAATTTTGCCCCAGTGGCCTAATGGATAAGGCACTGGCCTCCGAAGCCAGGGATTGTGGGTTCGAGTCCCATCTGGGGTGATTGCTTTGTATAACTGTGATGAAGGGTTTAATGCATTTCACCTTGTCAGTAGTTTGAACTAACACCCTTCATGAAAAGCGGCCTTCTGCAAGAAAACACGTTCTCTCATAGGCATGTCTATGGTATATCAGTGATGTTACCATGATGTTTTTCCTCAACTTTTCACGAATGTAGCTTTTATTTTGGATATTTCGCTACACAGTATACATCGTCGTTTTTTTCTCATATTTGGTGCAAACAATTTTGCCCCAGTGGCCTAATGGATAAGGCACTGGCCTCCTAAGCCAGGGATTGTGGGTTCGAGTCCCATCTGGGGTGATTGCTTTGTATAACTGTGATGAAGGGTTTAATGCGTTTCACCTTGTCAGTAGTTTGAACTAACACCCTTCATGAAAAGCGGCCTTCTGCAAGAAGACACGTTCTCTCATAGGCATGTCTATGGTATATCAGGGATGTTACCATGATGTTTTTCCTCAACTTTTCACGAATGTAGCTTTTACTTTGGATATTTCGCTACACAGTATACATCGTCGTTTTTTCTCATATTTGGTGCAAACAATTTTGCCCCAGTGGCCTAATGGATAAGGCACTGGCCTCCTAAGCCAGGGATTGTGGGTTCGAGTCCCATCTGGGGTGATTGCTTTGTATAACTTTGATGAAGGGTTTAATGCCTTTCACCTTGTCAGTAGTTTGAACTAACACCCTTCATGAAAAGCGGCCTTCTGCAAGAAGACACGTTCTCTCATAGGCATGTCTATGGTATTTCAGGGATGTTACCATGATATTTTTCCTTAACTTTTCACGAATGTAGCTTTTATTTTGGATATTTCGCTACACAGTATACATCGTGGTTTTTTCTCATATTTGGTGCAAACAATTTTGCCCCAGTGGCCTAATGGATAAGGCACTGGCCTCCTAAGCCAGGGATTGTGGGTTCGAGTCCCATCTGGGGTGATTGCTTTGTATAACTTTGATGAAGGGTTTAATGCCTTTCACCTTGTCAGTAGTTTGAACTAACACCCTTCATGAAAAGCGGCCTTCTGCAAGAAGACACGTTCTCTCATAGGCATGTCTATGGTATTTCAGGGATGTTACCATGATATTTTTCCTTAACTTTTCACGAATGTAGCTTTTATTTTGGATATTTCGCTACACAGTATACATCGTGGTTTTTTCTCATATTTGGTGCAAACAATTTTGCCCCAGTGGCCTAATGGATAAGGCACTGGCCTCCTAAGCCAGGGATTGTGGGTTCGAGTCCCATCTGGGGTGATTGCTTTGTATAACTGTGATGAAGGGTTTAATGCCTTTCACCTTGTCAGTGGTTTGAACTCACACCATTCATGAAAAGTGGCCTTCTGCAAGATGACACGTTCTCCCATAGGCATGTCTATGGTATTGCAGGCTTTTTTACCATTATATTTCTCCTAGACTTTTGACATTATGTAGTTTTTATTTTAGATATTTTTCTACAAAGTATACATTGTCATTTATTCTCATATTTGGTTCAGATATTTTTGCCCCAGTGGCCTAATGGACAATTCGCTGGCCTCCTAAGCCAGGGATTGTGGGTTCGAGTCCCATCTTGAGTGATTGCTTTGTATCACTGTGATGCAGGAGTTTAGAAAGTGCCAGCTTCTCAGAGGTTTTAAAGCACACCCTTCAGTGAAAGTGATCTTGTGCAAGAGGATAAATTCTCCCATACGATTACTATATTTGGCATGAATTATTCCATAATGTTTCTCCTAAAATGTTGACGAATGTGGCTTTTATTTGGGATATTTTTCTACACAGTATAAATCGTCGTTTTTTGTCATATTTGGTGCAAACAATTTTGCCCCAGTGGCCTAATGGATAAGGCACTGGCCTCCTAAGCCAGGGATTGTGGCTTCGAGTCCCATCTGGGGTGATTGCTTTGTATAACCGTGATGAATGGTTTAATGCGTTTCACCTTGTCAGTAGTTTGAACTAACATCCTTCATGAAAAGCGGCCTTCTGCAAGAAGACACGTTCTCTCATAGGCATGTCTATGGTATATCAGGGATGTTACCATGATGTTTTTCCTCAACTTTTCACGAATGTAGCTTTAATTTTGGATATTTCGCTACACAGTATACGTCGTCGTTTTTTCTCATATTTGGTGCAAACAATTTTGCCCCAGTGGCCTAATGGATAAGGCACTGGCCTCCGAAGCCAGGGATTGTGGGTTCGAGTCCCATCTGGGGTGATTGCTTTGTATAACTGTGATGAAGGGTTTAATGCGTTTCACCTTGTCAGTAGTTTGAACTAACACCCTTCATGAAAAGCGGCCTTCTGCAAGAAGACACGTTCTCTCATAGGCATGTCTATGGTATATCAGGGATGTTACCATGATGTTTTTCCTCAACTTTTCACGAATGTAGCTTTTACTTTGGATATTTCGCTACACAGTATACATCGTCGTTTTTTCTCATATTTGGTGCAAACAATTTTGCCCCAGTGGCCTAATGGATAAGGCACTGGCCTCCTAAGCCAGGGATTGTGGGTTCGAGTCCCATCTGGGGTGATTGCTTTGTATAACTTTGATGAAGGGTTTAATGCCTTTCACCTTGTCAGTAGTTTGAACTAACACCCTTCATGAAAAGCGGCCTTCTGCAAGAAGACACGTTCTCTCATAGGCATGTCTATGGTATTTCAGGGATGTTACCATGATATTTTTCCTTAACTTTTCACGAATGTAGCTTTTATTTTGGATATTTCGCTACACAGTATACATCGTGGTTTTTTGTCATATTTGGTGCAAACAATTTTGCCCCAGTGGCCTAATGGATAAGGCACTGGCCTCCTAAGCCAGGGATTGTGGGTTCGAGTCCCATCTGGGGTGATTGCTTTGTATAACTGTGATGAAGGGTTTAATGCCTTTCACCTTGTCAGTGGTTTGAACTCACACCATTCATGAAAAGTGGCCTTCTGCAAGATGACACGTTCTCCCATAGGCATGTCTATGGTATTGCAGGCTTTTTTACCATTATATTTCTCCTAGACTTTTGACATTATGTAGTTTTTATTTTAGATATTTTTCTACAAAGTATACATTGTCATTTATTCTCATATTTGGTTCAGATATTTTTGCCCCAGTGGCCTAATGGACAATTCGCTGGCCTCCTAAGCCAGGGATTGTGGGTTCGAGTCCCATCTTGAGTGATTGCTTTGTATCACTGTGATGCAGGAGTTTAGAAAGTGCCAGCTTCTCAGAGGTTTTAAAGCACACCCTTCAGTGAAAGTGATCTTGTGCAAGAGGATAAATTCTCCCATAGGATTACTATATTTGGCATGAATTATTCCATAATGTTTCTCCTAAAATGTTGACGAATGTGGCTTTTATTTGGGATATTTTTCTACACAGTATAAATCGTCGTTTTTTGTCATATTTGGTGAAAACAATTTTGCCCCAGTGGCCTAATGGATAAGGCACTGGCCTCCTAAGCCAGGGATTGTGGGTTCGAGTCCCATCTGGGGTGATTGCTTTGTATAACTTTGATGAAGGGTTTAATGCATTTCACCTTGTCAGTAGTTTGAACTAACACCCATCATGAAAAGCGTCCTTCTGCAAGAAGACACGTTCTCTCATAGGCATGTCTATGGTATATCAGGGATGTTACCATGATGTTTTTCCTCAACTTTTCACGAATGTAGCTTTTATTTTGGATATTTCGCTACACAGTATACATCGTCGTTTTTTTCTCATATTTGGTGCAAACAATTTTGCCCCAGTGGCCTAATGGATAAGAGACTGGCCTCCTAAGCCAGGGATTGTGGGTTCGAGTCCCATCTGGGGTGATTGCTTTGTATCACTGTGATGAAGGGTTTAATGCCTTTCACCTTGTCAGTAGTTTGAACTAACACCCTTCATGAAAAGCGGCCTTCTGCAAGAAGACACGTTCTCTCATAGGCATGTCTATGGTATTTCAGGGATGTTACCATGATGTTTTTCCTCAACTTTTCACGAATGTAGCTTTTACTTTGGATATTTCGCTACACAGTATACATCGTCGTTTTTTCTCATATTTGGTGCAAACAATTTTGCCCCTGTGGCCTAATGGATAAGGCACTGGCCTCCTAAGCCAGGGTTTGTGGGTTCGAGTCCCATCTGGGGTGATTGCTTTGTATAACTTTGATGAAGGGTTTAATGCCTTTCACCTTGTCAGTAGTTTGAACTAACACCCTTCATGAAAAGCGGCCTTCTGCAAGAAGACACGTTCTCTCATAGGCATGTCTATGGTATTTCAGGGATGTTACCATGATATTTTTCCTTAACTTTTCACGAATGTAGCTTTTATTTTGGATATTTCGCTACACAGTATACATCGTGGTTTTTTCTCATATTTGGTGCAAACAATTTTGCCCCAGTGGCCTAATGGATAAGGCACTGGCCTCCTAAGCCAGGGATTGTGGGTTCGAGTCCCATCTGGGGTGATTGCTTTGTATAACTGTGATGAAGGGTTTAATGCCTTTCACCTTGTCAGTGGTTTGAACTCACACCATTCATGAAAAGTGGCCTTCTGCAAGATGACACGTTCTCCCATAGGCATGTCTATGGTATTGCAGGCTTTTTTACCATTATATTTCTCCTAGACTTTTGACATTATGTAGTTTTTATTTTAGATATTTTTCTACAAAGTATACATTGTCATTTATTCTCATATTTGGTTCAGATATTTTTGCCCCAGTGGCCTAATGGACAATTCGCTGGCCTCCTAAGCCAGGGATTGTGGGTTCGAGTCCCATCTTGAGTGATTGCTTTGTATCACTGTGATGCAGGAGTTTAGAAAGTGCCAGCTTCTCAGAGGTTTTAAAGCACACCCTTCAGTGAAAGTGATCTTGTGCAAGAGGATAAATTCTCCCATAGGATTACTATATTTGGCATGAATTATTCCATAATGTTTCTCCTAAAATGTTGACGAATGTGGCTTTTATTTGGGATATTTTTCTACACAGTATAAATCGTCGTTTTTTGTCATATTTGGTGAAAACAATTTTGCCCCAGTGGCCTAATGGATAAGGCACTGGCCTCCTAAGCCAGGGATTGTGGGTTCGAGTCCCATCTGGGGTGATTGCTTTGTATAACTTTGATGAAGGGTTTAATGCATTTCACCTTGTCAGTAGTTTGAACTAACACCCATCATGAAAAGCGTCCTTCTGCAAGAAGACACGTTCTCTCATAGGCATGTCTATGGTATATCAGGGATGTTACCATGATGTTTTTCCTCAACTTTTCACGAATGTAGCTTTTATTTTGGATATTTCGCTACACAGTATACATCGTCGTTTTTTTCTCATATTTGGTGCAAACAATTTTGCCCCAGTGGCCTAATGGATAAGGCACTGGCCTCCTAAGCCAGGGATTGTGGGTTCGAGTCCCATCTGGGGTGATTGCTTTGTATCACTGTGATGAAGGGTTTAATGCCTTTCACCTTGTCAGTAGTTTGAACTAACACCCTTCATGAAAAGCGGCCTTCTGCAAGAAGACACGTTCTCTCATAGGCATGTCTATGGTATTTCAGGGATGTTACCATGATGTTTTTCCTCAACTTTTCACGAATGTAGCTTTTACTTTGGATATTTCGCTACACAGTATACATCGTCGTTTTTTCTCATATTTGGTGCAAACAATTTTGCCCCTGTGGCCTAATGGATAAGGCACTGGCCTCCTAAGCCAGGGATTGTGGGTTCGAGTCCCATCTGGGGTGATTGCTTTGTATAACTTTGATGAAGGGTTTAATGCCTTTCACCTTGTCAGTAGTTTGAACTAACACCCTTCATGAAAAGCGGCCTTCTGCAAGAAGACACGTTCTCTCATAGGCATGTCTATGGTATTTCAGGGATGTTACCATGATATTTTTCCTTAACTTTTCACGAATGTAGCTTTTATTTTGGATATTTCGCTACACAGTATACATCGTGGTTTTTTCTCATATTTGGTGCAAACAATTTTGCCCCAGTGGCCTAATGGATAAGGCACTGGCCTCCTAAGCCAGGGATTGTGGGTTCGAGTCCCATCTGGGGTGATTGCTTTGTATAACTGTGATGAAGGGTTTAATGCCTTTCACCTTGTCAGTGGTTTGAACTCACACCATTCATGAAAAGTGGCCTTCTGCAAGATGACACGTTCTCCCATAGGCATGTCTATGGTATTGCAGGCTTTTTTACCATTATATTTCTCCTAGACTTTTGACATTATGTAGTTTTTATTTTAGATATTTTTCTACAAAGTATACATTGTCATTTATTCTCATATTTGGTTCAGATATTTTTGCCCCAGTGGCCTAATGGACAATTCGCTGGCCTCCTAAGCCAGGGATTGTGGGTTCGAGTCCCATCTTGAGTGATTGCTTTGTATCACTGTGATGCAGGAGTTTAGAAAGTGCCAGCTTCTCAGAGGTTTTAAAGCACACCCTTCAGTGAAAGTGATCTTGTGCAAGAGGATAAATTCTCCCATAGGATTACTATATTTGGCATGAATTATTCCATAATGTTTCTCCTAAAATGTTGACGAATGTGGCTTTTATTTGGGATATTTTTCTACACAGTATAAATCGTCGTTTTTTGTCATATTTGGTGAAAACAATTTTGCCCCAGTGGCCTAATGGATAAGGCACTGGCCTCCTAAGCCAGGGATTGTGGGTTCGAGTCCCATCTGGGGTGATTGCTTTGTATAACTTTGATGAAGGGTTTAATGCATTTCACCTTGTCAGTAGTTTGAACTAACACCCATCATGAAAAGCGTCCTTCTGCAAGAAGACACGTTCTCTCATAGGCATGTCTATGGTATATCAGGGATGTTACCATGATGTTTTTCCTCAACTTTTCACGAATGTAGCTTTTATTTTGGATATTTCGCTACACAGTATACATCGTCGTTTTTTTCTCATATTTGGTGCAAACAATTTTGCCCCAGTGGCCTAATGGATAAGGCACTGGCCTCCTAAGCCAGGGATTGTGGGTTCGAGTCCCATCTGGGGTGATTGCTTTGTATCACTGTGATGAAGGGTTTAATGCCTTTCACCTTGTCAGTAGTTTGAACTAACACCCTTCATGAAAAGCGGCCTTCTGCAAGAAGACACGTTCTCTCATAGGCATGTCTATGGTATTTCAGGGATGTTACCATGATATTTTTCCTTAACTTTTCACGAATGTAGCTTTTATTTTGGATATTTCGCTACACAGTATACATCGTCTTTTTTTCTCATATTTGATGCAAACAATTTTGCCCCAGTGGCCTTATGGATAAGGCACTGGTCTCCTAAGCCAGGGATTGTGGGTTCGAGTCCCATCTGGGGTGATTGCTTTGTATAAATGTGATGAAGGGTTTAATGCCTTTCACCTTGTCAGTGGTTTGAACTCACACCCTTCATGAAAAGTGGCCTTCTGCAAGATGACACGTTCTCCCATAGGCATGTCTATGGTATTGCAGGCTTTTTTACCATTATATTTCTCCTAGACTTTTGACATTATGTAGTTTTTATTTTAGATATTTTTCCACAAAGTATACATTGTCATTTATTCTCATATTTGGTTCAGATATTTTTGCCCCAGTGGCCTAATGGACAATTCGCTGGCCTCCTAAGCCAGGGATTGTGGGTTTCGAGTCCCATCTTGAGTGATTGCTTTGTATCACTGTGATGCAGGAGTTTAGAAAGTGCCAGCTTCTCAGAGGTTTTAAAGCACACCCTTCAGTGAAAGTGATCTTGTGCAAGAGGATAAATTCTCCCATAGGATTACTATATTTGGCATGAATTATTCCATAATGTTTCTCCTAAAATGTTGACGAATGTGGCTTTTATTTGGGATATTTTTCTACACAGTATAAATCGTCGTTTTTTGTCATATTTGGTGAAAAACAATTTTGCCCCAGTGGCCTAATGGATAAGGCACTGGCCTCCTAAGCCAGGGATTGTGGGTTCGAGTCCCATCTGGGGTGATTGCTTTGTATCACTGCGATGAAGGGTTTAATTCCTTTCACCTTGTCAGTAGTTTGAACTAACATCCTTCATGAAAAGCGGCCTTCTGCAAGAAGACACGTTCTCTCATAGGCATATCTATGGTATATCAGGGATGTTACCATGATGTTTTTCCTCAACTTTTCACGAATGTAGCTTTTATTTTGGATATTTCGCTACACAGTATACATCGTCGTTTTTTCTCATATTTGGTGAAAACAATTTTGCCACAGTGGCCTAATGGATAAGGCACTGGCCTCCTAAGCCAGGGATTGTGGGTTCGAGTCCCATCTGGGGTGATTGCTTTGTATAAATGTGATGAAGGGTTTAATGCCTTTCACCTTGTCAGTGGTTTGAACTCACACCCTTCATGAAAAGTGGCCTTCTGCAAGATGACATGTTCTCCCATAGGCATGTCTATGGTATTGCAGGCTTTTTTACCATTATATTTCTCCTAGACTTTTGACATTATGTAGTTTTTATTTTAGATATTTTTCTACAAAGTATACATTGTCATTTATTCTCATATTTGGTTCAGATATTTTTGCCCCAGTGGCCTAATGGACAATTCGCTGGCCTCCTAAGCCAGGGATTGTGGGTTCGAGTCCCATCTTGAGTGATTGCTTTGTATCACTGTGATGCAGGAGTTTAGAAAGTGCCAGCTTCTCAGAGGTTTTAAAGCACACCCTTCAGTGAAAGTGATCTTGTGCAAGAGGATAAATTCTCCCATAGGATTACTATATTTGGCATGAATTATTCCATAATGTTTCTCCTAAAATGTTGACGAATGTGGCTTTTATTTGGGATATTTTTCTACACAGTATAAATCGTCGTTTTTTCTCATATTTGGTGCAAACAATTTTGCCCCGGTGGCCTAATGGATAAGGCACTGGCCTCCTAAGCCAGGGATTGTGGGTTCGAGTCCCATCTGGGGTGATTGCTTTGTATAACCGTGATGAATGGTTTAATGCGTTTCACCTTGTCAGTAGTTTGAACTAACATCCTTCATGAAAAGCGGCCTTCTGCAAGAAGACACGTTCTCTCATAGGCATGTCTATGGTATATCAGGGATGTTACCATGATGTTTTTCCTCAACTTTTCACGAATGTAGCTTTTATTTTGGATATTTCGCTACACAGTATACATCGTCGTTTTTTCTCATATTTGGTGAAACAATTTTGCCCCAGTGGCCTAATGGATAAAGCACTGGCCTCCTAAGCCAGGGATTGTGGGTTCGAGTCCCATCTGTGGTCATTGCTTTGTATAACTGTGATGAAGGGTTTAATGCCTTTCACCTTGTCAGTAGTTTGAACTAACACCCTTCATGAAAAGCGGCCTTCTGCAAGAAGACACGTTCTCTCATAGGCATGTCTATGGTATATCAGGGATGTTACCATGATATTTTTCCTCAACTTTTCACGGATGTAGCTTTTATTTTGGATATTTCGCTACACATTATACATCGTCGTTTTTTCTCATATTTGGTGAAAACAATTTTGCCCCAGTGGCCTAATGGATAAGGCACTGGCCTCCTAAGCCAGGGATTGTGGGTTCGAGTCCCATCTGGGGTGATTGCTTTGTATCACTGCGATGAAGGGTTTAATTCCTTTCACCTTGTCAGTAGTTTGAACTAACACCCTTCATGAAAAGCGGCCTTCTGCAAGAAGACACGTTCTCTCATAGGCATGTCTATGGTATATCAGGGATGTTACCATGATTTTTTTCCTCAACTTTTCACGAATGTAGCTTTTATTTTGGATATTTCGCTACACAGTATACATCGTCGTTTTTTCTCATATTTGGTGCAAACAATTTTGCCCCAGTGGCCTAATGGATAAGGCACTGGCCTCCTAAGCCAGGGATTGTGGGTTCGAGTCCCATCTGGGGTGATTGCTTTGTATAAATGTGATGAAGGTTTTAATGCCTTTCACCTTGTCAGTGGTTTGAACTCACACCCTTCATGAAAAGTGGCCTTCTGCAAGATGACACGTTCTCCCATAGGCATGTCTATGGTATTGCAGGCTTTTTTACCATTATATTTCTCCTAGACTTTTGACATTATGTAGTTTTTATTTAGATATTTTTCTACAAAGTATACATTGTCATTTATTCTCATATTTGGTTCAGATATTTTTGCCCCAGTGGCCTAGTGGACAATTCGCTGGCCTCCTAAGCCAGGGATTGTGGGTTCGAGTCCCATCTTGAGTGATTGCTTTGTATCACTGTGATGCAGGAGTTTAGAAAGTGCCAGCTTCTCAGAGGTTTTAAAGCACACCCTTCAGTGAAAGTGATCTTGTGCAAGAGGATAAATTCTCCCATAGGATTACTATATTTGGCATGAATTATTCCTTTATGTTTCTCCTAAAATGTTGACGAATGTGGCTTTTATTTGGGATATTTTTCTACACAGTATAAATCGTCGTTTTTTGTCATATTTGGTGCAAACAATTTTGCCCCGGTGGCCTAATGGATAAGGCACTGGCCTCCTAAGCCAGGGATTGTGGGTTCGAGTCCCATCTGGGGTGATTGCTTTGTATAAATGTGATGAAGGGTTTAATGCCTTTCACCTTGTCAGTGGTTTGAACTCACACCTTCATGAAAAGTGGCCTTCTGCAAGATGACACGTTCTCCCATAGGCATGTCTATGGTATTGCAGGCTTTTTTACCATTATATTTCTCCTAGACTTTTGACATTATGTAGTTTTTATTTTAGATATTTTTCTACAAAGTATACATTGTCATTTATTCTCATATTTGGTTCAGATATTTTTGCCCCAGTGGCCTAATGGACAATTCGCTGGCCTCCTAAGCCAGGGATTGTGGGTTCGAGTCCCATCTGGGGTGATTGCTTTGTATAACCGTGATGAATGGTTTAATGCGTTTAACCTTGTCAGTAGTTTGAACTAACATCCTTCATGAAAAGCGGCCTTCTGCAAGAAGACACATTCTCTCATAGGCATGTCTATGGTATTTCAGGGATGTTACCATGATGTTTTTCCTCAACCTTTCACGAAAGTAGCTTTTATTTTGGATATTTCGCTACACAGTATACATCGTCGTTTTTTCTCATATTTGGTGTAAACAATTTTGCCCCAGTGGCCTAATGGATAAGGCACTGGCCTCCTAAGCCAGGGATTGTGGGTTCGAGTCCCATCTGGGGTGATTGCTTTGTATCACTGCGATGAAGGGTTTAATTCCTTTCACCTTGTCAGTAGTTTGAACTAACACCCTTCATGAAAAGCGGCCTTCTGCAAGAAGACACGTTCTCTCATAGGCATGTCTATGGTATTTCAGGGATGTTACCATGATATTTTTCCTTAACTTTTCACGAATGTAGCTTTTATTTTGGATATTTCGCTACACAGTATACATCGTCTTTTTTCTCATATTTGATGCAAACAATTTTGCCCCAGTGGCCTTATGGATAAGGCACTGGTCTCCTAAGCCAGGGATTGTGGGTTCGAGTCCCATCTGGGGTGATTGCTTTGTATAAATGTGATGAAGGGTTTAATGCCTTTCACCTTGTCAGTGGTTTGAACTCACACCCTTCATGAAAAGTGGCCTTCTGCAAGATGACACGTTCTCCCATAGGCATGTCTATGGTATTGCAGGCTTTTTTACCATTATATTTCTCCTAGACTTTTGACATTATGTAGTTTTTATTTTAGATATTTTTCCACAAAGTATACATTGTCATTTATTCTCATATTTGGTTCAGATATTTTTGCCCCAGTGGCCTAATGGACAATTCGCTGGCCTCCTAAGCCAGGGATTGTGGGTTTCGAGTCCCATCTTGAGTGATTGCTTTGTATCACTGTGATGCAGGAGTTTAGAAAGTGCCAGCTTCTCAGAGGTTTTAAAGCACACCCTTCAGTGAAAGTGATCTTGTGCAAGAGGATAAATTCTCCCATAGGATTACTATATTTGGCATGAATTATTCCATAATGTTTCTCCTAAAATGTTGACGAATGTGGCTTTTATTTGGGATATTTTTCTACACAGTATAAATCGTCGTTTTTTGTCATATTTGGTGAAAAACAATTTTGCCCCAGTGGCCTAATGGATAAGGCACTGGCCTCCTAAGCCAGGGATTGTGGGTTCGAGTCCCATCTGGGGTGATTGCTTTGTATCACTGCGATGAAGGGTTTAATTCCTTTCACCTTGTCAGTAGTTTGAACTAACATCCTTCATGAAAAGCGGCCTTCTGCAAGAAGACACGTTCTCTCATAGGCATATCTATGGTATATCAGGGATGTTACCATGATGTTTTTCCTCAACTTTTCACGAATGTAGCTTTTATTTTGGATATTTCGCTACACAGTATACATCGTCGTTTTTTCTCATATTTGGTGAAAACAATTTTGCCACAGTGGCCTAATGGATAAGGCACTGGCCTCCTAAGCCAGGGATTGTGGGTTCGAGTCCCATCTGGGGTGATTGCTTTGTATAAATGTGATGAAGGGTTTAATGCCTTTCACCTTGTCAGTGGTTTGAACTCACACCCTTCATGAAAAGTGGCCTTCTGCAAGATGACATGTTCTCCCATAGGCATGTCTATGGTATTGCAGGCTTTTTTACCATTATATTTCTCCTAGACTTTTGACATTATGTAGTTTTTATTTTAGATATTTTTCTACAAAGTATACATTGTCATTTATTCTCATATTTGGTTCAGATATTTTTGCCCCAGTGGCCTAATGGACAATTCGCTGGCCTCCTAAGCCAGGGATTGTGGGTTCGAGTCCCATCTTGAGTGATTGCTTTGTATCACTGTGATGCAGGAGTTTAGAAAGTGCCAGCTTCTCAGAGGTTTTAAAGCACACCCTTCAGTGAAAGTGATCTTGTGCAAGAGGATAAATTCTCCCATAGGATTACTATATTTGGCATGAATTATTCCATAATGTTTCTCCTAAAATGTTGACGAATGTGGCTTTTATTTGGGATATTTTTCTACACAGTATAAATCGTCGTTTTTTCTCATATTTGGTGCAAACAATTTTGCCCCGGTGGCCTAATGGATAAGGCACTGGCCTCCTAAGCCAGGGATTGTGGGTTCGAGTCCCATCTGGGGTGATTGCTTTGTATAACCGTGATGAATGGTTTAATGCGTTTCACCTTGTCAGTAGTTTGAACTAACATCCTTCATGAAAAGCGGCCTTCTGCAAGAAGACACGTTCTCTCATAGGCATGTCTATGGTATATCAGGGATGTTACCATGATGTTTTTCCTCAACTTTTCACGAATGTAGCTTTTATTTTGGATATTTCGCTACACAGTATACATCGTCGTTTTTTCTCATATTTGGTGAAACAATTTTGCCCCAGTGGCCTAATGGATAAAGCACTGGCCTCCTAAGCCAGGGATTGTGGGTTCGAGTCCCATCTGTGGTCATTGCTTTGTATAACTGTGATGAAGGGTTTAATGCCTTTCACCTTGTCAGTAGTTTGAACTAACACCCTTCATGAAAAGCGGCCTTCTGCAAGAAGACACGTTCTCTCATAGGCATGTCTATGGTATATCAGGGATGTTACCATGATATTTTTCCTCAACTTTTCACGGATGTAGCTTTTATTTTGGATATTTCGCTACACATTATACATCGTCGTTTTTTCTCATATTTGGTGAAAACAATTTTGCCCCAGTGGCCTAATGGATAAGGCACTGGCCTCCTAAGCCAGGGATTGTGGGTTCGAGTCCCATCTGGGGTGATTGCTTTGTATCACTGCGATGAAGGGTTTAATTCCTTTCACCTTGTCAGTAGTTTGAACTAACACCCTTCATGAAAAGCGGCCTTCTGCAAGAAGACACGTTCTCTCATAGGCATGTCTATGGTATATCAGGGATGTTACCATGATTTTTTCCTCAACTTTTCACGAATGTAGCTTTTATTTTGGATATTTCGCTACACAGTATACATCGTCGTTTTTTCTCATATTTGGTGCAAACAATTTTGCCCCAGTGGCCTAATGGATAAGGCACTGGCCTCCTAAGCCAGGGATTGTGGGTTCGAGTCCCATCTGGGGTGATTGCTTTGTATAAATGTGATGAAGGTTTTAATGCCTTTCACCTTGTCAGTGGTTTGAACTCACACCCTTCATGAAAAGTGGCCTTCTGCAAGATGACACGTTCTCCCATAGGCATGTCTATGGTATTGCAGGCTTTTTTACCATTATATTTCTCCTAGACTTTTGACATTATGTAGTTTTTATTTTAGATATTTTTCTACAAAGTATACATTGTCATTTATTCTCATATTTGGTTCAGATATTTTTGCCCCAGTGGCCTAGTGGACAATTCGCTGGCCTCCTAAGCCAGGGATTGTGGGTTCGAGTCCCATCTTGAGTGATTGCTTTGTATCACTGTGATGCAGGAGTTTAGAAAGTGCCAGCTTCTCAGAGGTTTTAAAGCACACCCTTCAGTGAAAGTGATCTTGTGCAAGAGGATAAATTCTCCCATAGGATTACTATATTTGGCATGAATTATTCCTTTATGTTTCTCCTAAAATGTTGACGAATGTGGCTTTTATTTGGGATATTTTTCTACACAGTATAAATCGTCGTTTTTTGTCATATTTGGTGCAAACAATTTTGCCCCGGTGGCCTAATGGATAAGGCACTGGCCTCCTAAGCCAGGGATTGTGGGTTCGAGTCCCATCTGGGGTGATTGCTTTGTATAAATGTGATGAAGGGTTTAATGCCTTTCACCTTGTCAGTGGTTTGAACTCACACCCTTCATGAAAAGTGGCCTTCTGCAAGATGACACGTTCTCCCATAGGCATGTCTATGGTATTGCAGGCTTTTTTACCATTATATTTCTCCTAGACTTTTGACATTATGTAGTTTTTATTTTAGATATTTTTCTACAAAGTATACATTGTCATTTATTCTCATATTTGGTTCAGATATTTTTGCCCCAGTGGCCTAATGGACAATTCGCTGGCCTCCTAAGCCAGGGATTGTGGGTTCGAGTCCCATCTGGGGTGATTGCTTTGTATAACCGTGATGAATGGTTTAATGCGTTTAACCTTGTCAGTAGTTTGAACTAACATCCTTCATGAAAAGCGGCCTTCTGCAAGAAGACACATTCTCTCATAGGCATGTCTATGGTATTTCAGGGATGTTACCATGATGTTTTTCCTCAACCTTTCACGAAAGTAGCTTTTATTTTGGATATTTCGCTACACAGTATACATCGTCGTTTTTTCTCATATTTGGTGTAAACAATTTTGCCCCAGTGGCCTAATGGATAAGGCACTGGCCTCCTAAGCCAGGGATTGTGGGTTCGAGTCCCATCTGGGATGATTGCTTTGTATAAATGTGATGAAGGTTTTAATGCCTTTCACCTTGTCAGTGGTTTGAACTCACACCATTCATGAAAAGTGGCCTTCTGCAAGATGACACGTTCTCCCATAGGCATGTCTATGGTATTGCAGGCTTTTTTACCATTATATTTCTCCTAGACTTTTGACATTATGTAGTTTTTATTTTAGATATTTTTCTACAAAGTATACATTGTCATTTATTCTCATATTTGGTTCAGATATTTTTGCCCCAGTGGCCTAATGGACAATTCGCTGGCCTCCTAAGCCAGGGATTGTGGGTTCGAGTCCCATCTTGAGTGATTGCTTTGTATCACTGTGATGCAGGAGTTTAGAAAGTGCCAGCTTCTCAGAGGTTTTAAAGCACACCCTTCAGTGAAAGTGATCTTGTGCAAGAGGATAAATTCTCCCATAGGATTACTATATTTGGCATGAATTATTCCATAATGTTTCTCCTAAAATGTTGACGAATGTGGCTTTTATTTGGGATATTTTTCTACACAGTATAAATCGTCGTTTTTTCTCATATTTGGTGCAAACAAATTTGCCCCGGTGGCCTAATGGATAAGGCACTGGCCTCCTAAGCCAGGGATTGTGGGTTCGAGTCCCATCTGGGGTGATTGCTTTGTATAACCGTGATGAATGGTTTAATGCGTTTCACCTTGTCAGTAGTTTGAACTAACATCCTTCATGAAAAGCGGCCTTCTGCAAGAAGACACATTCTCTCATAGGCATGTCTATGGTATTTCAGGGATGTTACCATGATGTTTTTCCTCAACTTTTCACGAAAGTAGCTTTTATTTTGGATATTTCGCTACACATTATACATCGTCGTTTTTTCTCATATTTGGTGAAAACAATTTTGCCCCAGTGGCCTAATGGATAAGGCACTGGCCTCCTAAGACAGGGATTGTGGGTTCGAGTCCCATCTGGGTGATTGCTTTGTATCACTGCGATGAAGGGTTTAATGCCTTTCACCTTGTCAGTGGTTTGAACTCACACCCTTCATGAAAAGTGGCCTTCTGCAAGATGACACGTTCTCCCATAGGCATGTCTATGGTACTGCAGGCTTTTTTACCATTATATTTCTCCTAGACTTTTGACATTATGTAGTTTTTATTTTAGATATTTTTCTACAAAGTATACATTGTCATTTATTCTCATATTTGGTTCAGATATTTTTGCCCCAGTGGCCTAATGGACAATTCGCTGGCCTCCTAAGCCAGGGATTGTGGGTTCGAGTCCCATCTTGAGTGATTGCTTTGTATCACTGTGATGCAGGAGTTTAGAAAGTGCCAGCTTCTCAAAGGTTTTAAAGCACACCCTTCAGTGAAAGTGATCTTGTGCAAGAGGATAAATTCTCCCATAGGATTACTATATTTGGCATGAATTATTCCATAATGTTTCTCCTAAAATGTTGACGAATGTGGCTTTTATTTGGGATATTTTTCTACACAGTATAAATCGTCGTTTTTTCTCATATTTGGTGCAAACAATTTTGCCCCGGTGGCCTAATGGATAAGGCACTGGCCTCCTAAGCCAGGGATTGTGGGTTCGAGTCCCATCTGGGGTGATTGCTTTGTATAACCGTGATGAATGGTTTAATGCGTTTCACCTTGTCAGTAGTTTGAACTAACATCCTTCATGAAAAGCGGCCTTCTGCCAGAAGACACATTCTCTCATAGGCATGTCTATGGTATTTCAGGGATGTTACCATGATGTTTTTCCTCAACTTTTCACGAAAGTAGCTTTTATTTTGGATATTTCGCTACACATTATACATCGTCGTTTTTTCTCATATTTGGTGAAAACAATTTTGCCCCAGTGGCCTAATGGATAAGGCACTGGCCTCCTAAGACAGGGATTGTGGGTTCGAGTCCCATCTGGGGTGATTGCTTTGTATCACTGTGATGAAGGGTTTAATGCCTTTCACCTTGTCAGTAGTTTGAACTAATATCCTTCATGAAAAGCGGCCTTCTGCAAGAAGACACGTTCTCTCATAGGCATGTCTATGGTATATCAGGGATGTTACCATGATGTTTTTCCTCAACTTTTCACGTGTGTAGCTTTTATTTGGGATATTTCGCTACACAGTATACATCGTCGTTTTTTCTCATATTTGGTGCAAACAATTTTGCCCCAGTTGCCTAATGGATAAGGCACTGGCCTCCTAAGCCAGGGATTGTGGGTTCGAGTCCCATCTGGGGTGATTGCTTTGTATAAATGTGATGAAGGTTTTAATGCCTTTCACCTTGTCAGTGGTTTGAACTCACACCATTCATGAAAAGTGGCCTTCTGCAAGATGACACGTTCTCCCATAGGCATGTCTATGGTATTGCAGGCTTTTTTACCATTATATTTCTCCTAGACTTTTGACATTATGTAGTTTTTATTTTAGATATTTTTCTACAAAGTATACATTGTCATTTATTCTCATATTTGGTTCAGATATGTTTGCCCCAGTGGCCTAATGGACAATTCGCTGGCCTCCTAAGCCAGGGATTGTGGGTTCGAGTCCCATCTTGAGTGATTGCTTTGTATCACTGTGATGCAGGAGTTTAGAAAGTGCCAGCTTCTCAGAGGTTTTAAAGCACACCCTTCAGTGAAAGTGATCTTGTGCAAGAGGATAAATTCTCCCATAGGATTACTATATTTGGCATGAATTATTCCATAATGTTTCTCCTAAAATGTTGACGAATGTGGCTTTTATTTGGGATATTTTTCTACACAGTATAAATCGTCGTTTTTTCTCATATTTGGTGCAAACAATTTTGCCCCGGTGGCCTAATGGATAAGGCACTGGCCTCCTAAGCCAGGGATTGTGGGTTCGAGTCCCATCTGGGGTGATTGCTTTGTATAAGCGTGATGAATGGTTTAATGCGTTTCACCTTGTCAGTAGTTTGAACTAACACCCTTCATGAAAAGCGGCCTTCTGCAAGAAGACACATTCTCTCATAGGCATGTCTATGGTATTTCAGGGATGTTACCATGATGTTTTTCCTCAACTTTTCACGAAAGTAGCTTTTATTTTGGATATTTCGCTACACATTATACATCGTCGTTTTTTCTCATATTTGGTGAAAACAATTTTGCCCCAGTGGCCTAATGGATAAGGCACTGGCCTCCTAAGACAGGGATTGTGGGTTCGAGACCCATCTGGGGTGATTGCTTTGTATCACTGCGATGAAGGGTTTAATGCCTTTCACCTTGTCAGTGGTTTGAACTCACACCCTTCATGAAAAGTGGCCTTCTGCAAGAAGACACGTTCTCTCATAGGCATGTCTATGGGATGTTACCATGATGTTTTTCCTCAACTTTTCACGGATGTAGCTTTTATTTTGGATATTTCGCTACACAGTATACATCGTCGTTTTTTCTCATATTTGGTGCAAACAATTTTGCCCCAGTGGCCTAATGGATAAGGCACTGGCCTCCTAAGCCAGGGATTGTGGGTTCGAGTCCCATCTGGGGTGATTGCTTTGTATAACTGTGATGAAGGGTTTAATGCGTTTCACCTTGTCAGTAGTTTGAACTAACACCCTTCATGAAAAGCGGCCTTCTGCAAGAAGACACGTTCTCTCATAGGTATATCAGGGATGTTACCATGATGTTTTTCCTCAATTTTTCACGGATGTAGCTTTTATTTTGGATATTTCGCTACACAGTATACATCGTTGTTTTTTCTCATATTTGGTGCAAACAATTTTGCCCCAGTGGCCTAATGGATAAGGCACTGGCCTCCTAAGCCAGGGATTGTGGGTTCGAGTCCCATCTTGAGTGATGGCTTTGTATCACTGTGATGCAGGAGTTTAGAAAGTGCCAGCTACTCAGAAGTTTTAAAGCACACCCTTCAGTGAAAGTGACCTTGTGCAAGAGGATACATTCTCCCATAGGATTACTATATTTGGCATGAATTATTCCATAATGTTTCTCCTAAAATGTTGACCAATGTGGCTTTTATTTGGGATATTTTCCTACACAGTATACATCGTCGTTTTTTCTCATATTTGGTGTAAACAATTTTGCCCCAGTGGCCTAATGGATAAGGCACTGGCCTCCTAAGCCAGGGATTTTGGGTTCGAGTACCATCTGGGGTGATTGCTTTGTATCACTGTGATGAAGGGTTTAATGCCTTTCACCTTGTCAGTAGTTTGAACTAACACCCTTCATGAAAAGCAGCCTTCTGCAAGAAGACACATTCTCTCATAGGCATGTCTATGGTATATCAGGGATGTTACCATGATGTTTTTCCTCAACTTTTCACGGATGTAGCTTTTATTTTGGATATTTCGCTACACATTATACATTGTCCGTTTTTCTCATATTTGGTGCAAACATTTTTGCCCCAGTGGCATAATGGATAAGGCACTGGCCTCCTAAGCCAGGGATTGTGGGTTCGAGTCCCATCTGGGGTGATTGCTTTGTATCACTGCGATGAAGGGTTTAATTCCTTTCACCTTGTCAGTAGTTTGAACTAACACCCTTCATGAAAAGCGGCCTTCTGCAAGAAGACACATTCTCTCATAGGCATGTCTATGGTATTTCAGGGATGTTACCGTGATATTTTTCCTTAACTTTTCACGAATGTAGCTTTTATTTTGGATATTTCGCTACACAGTATACATCGTCGTTTTTTCTCATATTTTGTGCAAACAATTTTGCCCCAGTGGCCTAATGGATAAGGCACTGGCCTCCTAAGCCAGGGATTGTGGGTTCGAGTCCCATCTGGGTTGATTGCTTTGTATAAATGTGATGAAGGTTTTAATGCCTTTCACCTTGTCAGTGGTTTGAACTCACACCATTCATGAAAAGTGGCCTTCTGCAAGATGACACGTTCTCCCATAGGCATGTCTATGGTATTGCAGGCTTTTTTACCATTATATTTCTCCTAGACTTTTGACATTATGTAGTTTTTATTTTAGATATTTTTCTACAAAGTATACATTGTCATTTATTCTCATATTTGGTTCAGATATTTTTGCCCCAGTGGCCTAATGGACAATTCGCTGGCCTCCTAAGCCAGGGATTGTGGGTTCGAGTCCCATCTTGAGTGATTGCTTTGTATCACTGTGATGCAGGAGTTTAGAAAGTGCCAGCTTCTCAGAGGTTTTAAAGCACACCCTTCAGTGAAAGTGATCTTGTGCAAGAGGATAAATTCTCCCATAGGATTACTATATTTGGCATGAATTATTCCATAATGTTTCTCCTAAAATGTTGACGAATGTGGCTTTTATTTGGGATATTTTTCTACACAGTATAAATCGTCGTTTTTTCTCATATTTGGTGCAAACAAATTTGCCCCGGTGGCCTAATGGATAAGGCACTGGCCTCCTAAGCCAGGGATTGTGGGTTCGAGTCCCATCTGGGGTGATTGCTTTGTATAACCGTGATGAATGGTTTAATGCGTTTCACCTTGTCAGTAGTTTGAACTAACATCCTTCATGAAAAGCGGCCTTCTGCAAGAAGACACATTCTCTCATAGGCATGTCTATGGTATTTCAGGGATGTTACCATGATGTTTTTCCTCAACTTTTCACGAAAGTAGCTTTTATTTTGGATATTTCGCTACACATTATACATCGTCGTTTTTTCTCATATTTGGTGAAAACAATTTTGCCCCAGTGGCCTAATGGATAAGGCACTGGCCTCCTAAGACAGGGATTGTGGGTTCGAGTCCCATCTGGGGTGATTGCTTTGTATCACTGCGATGAAGGGTTTAATGCCTTTCACCTTGTCAGTGGTTTGAACTCACACCATTCATGAAAAGTGGCCTTCTGCAAGATGACACGTTCTCCCATAGGCATGTCTATGGTACTGCAGGCTTTTTTTACCATTATATTTCTCCTAGACTTTTGACATTATGTAGTTTTTATTTTAGATATTTTTCTACAAAGTATACATTGTCATTTATTCTCATATTTGGTTCAGATATTTTTGCCCCAGTGGCCTAATGGACAATTCGCTGGCCTCCTAAGCCAGGGATTGTGGGTTCGAGTCCCATCTTGAGTGATTGCTTTGTATCACTGTGATGCAGGAGTTTAGAAAGTGCCAGCTTCTCAAAGGTTTTAAAGCACACCCTTCAGTGAAAGTGATCTTGTGCAAGAGGATAAATTCTCCCATAGGATTACTATATTTGGCATGAATTATTCCATAATGTTTCTCCTAAAATGTTGACGAATGTGGCTTTTATTTGGGATATTTTTCTACACAGTATAAATCGTCGTTTTTTCTCATATTTGGTGCAAACAATTTTGCCCCGGTGGCCTAATGGATAAGGCACTGGCCTCCTAAGCCAGGGATTGTGGGTTCGAGTCCCATCTGGGGTGATTGCTTTGTATAACCGTGATGAATGGTTTAATGCGTTTCACCTTGTCAGTAGTTTGAACTAACATCCTTCATGAAAAGCGGCCTTCTGCCAGAAGACACATTCTCTCATAGGCATGTCTATGGTATTTCAGGGATGTTACCATGATGTTTTTCCTCAACTTTTCACGAAAGTAGCTTTTATTTTGGATATTTCGCTACACATTATACATCGTCGTTTTTTCTCATATTTGGTGAAAACAATTTTGCCCCAGTGGCCTAATGGATAAGGCACTGGCCTCCTAAGACAGGGATTGTGGGTTCGAGTCCCATCTGGGGTGATTGCTTTGTATCACTGTGATGAAGGGTTTAATGCCTTTCACCTTGTCAGTAGTTTGAACTAACATCCTTCATGAAAAGCGGCCTTCTGCAAGAAGACACGTTCTCTCATAGGCATGTCTATGGTATATCAGGGATGTTACCATGATGTTTTTCCTCAACTTTTCACGTGTGTAGCTTTTATTTGGGATATTTCGCTACACAGTATACATCGTCGTTTTTTCTCATATTTGGTGCAAACAATTTTGCCCCAGTTGCCTAATGGATAAGGCACTGGCCTCCTAAGCCAGGGATTGTGGGTTCGAGTCCCATCTGGGGTGATTGCTTTGTATAAATGTGATGAAGGTTTTAATGCCTTTCACCTTGTCAGTGGTTTGAACTCACACCATTCATGAAAAGTGGCCTTCTGCAAGATGACACGTTCTCCCATAGGCATGTCTATGGTATTGCAGGCTTTTTTACCATTATATTTCTCCTAGACTTTTGACCTTATGTAGTTTTTATTTTAGATATTTTTCTACAAAGTATACATTGTCATTTATTCTCATATTTGGTTCAGATATTTTTGCCCCAGTGGCCTAATGGACAATTCGCTGGCCTCCTAAGCCAGGGATTGTGGGTTCGAGTCCCATCTTGAGTGATTGCTTTGTATCACTGTGATGCAGGAGTTTAGAAAGTGCCAGCTTCTCAGAGGTTTTAAAGCACACCCTTCAGTGAAAGTGATCTTGTGCAAGAGGATAAATTCTCCCATAGGATTACTATATTTGGCATGAATTATTCCATAATGTTTCTCCTAAAATGTTGACGAA
The DNA here is from genome assembly GCF_949606895.1 of Notothenia rossii. Taxonomy (NCBI): domain Eukaryota; kingdom Metazoa; phylum Chordata; class Actinopteri; order Perciformes; family Nototheniidae; genus Notothenia; species Notothenia rossii. Next base: position 16,071,723 of record NC_136910.1, read on the forward strand.
TGTGGCTTTTATTTGGGATATTTTTCTACACAGTATAAATCGTCGTTTTTTCTCATATTTGGTGCAAACAATTTTGCCCCGGTGGCCTAATGGATAAGGCACTGGCCTCCTAAGCCAGGGATTGTGGGTTCGAGTCCCATCTGGGGTGATTGCTTTGTATAAGCGTGATGAATGGTTTAATGCGTTTCACCTTGTCAGTAGTTTGAACTAACACCCTTCATGAAAAGCGGCCTTCTGCAAGAAGACACATTCTCTCATAGGCATGTCTATGGTATTTCAGGGATGTTACCATGATGTTTTTCCTCAACTTTTCACGAAAGTAGCTTTTATTTTGGATATTTCGCTACACATTATACATCGTCGTTTTTTCTCATATTTGGTGAAAACAATTTTGCCCCAGTGGCCTAATGGATAAGGCACTGGCCTCCTAAGACAGGGATTGTGGGTTCGAGACCCATCTGGGGTGATTGCTTTGTATCACTGCGATGAAGGGTTTAATGCCTTTCACCTTGTCAGTGGTTTGAACTCACACCCTTCATGAAAAGTGGCCTTCTGCAAGAAGACACGTTCTCTCATAGGCATGTCTATGGGATGTTACCATGATGTTTTTCCTCAACTTTTCACGGATGTAGCTTTTATTTTGGATATTTCGCTACACAGTATACATCGTCGTTTTTTCTCATATTTGGTGCAAACAATTTTGCCCCAGTGGCCTAATGGATAAGGCACTGGCCTCCTAAGCCAGGGATTGTGGGTTCGAGTCCCATCTGGGGTGATTGCTTTGTATAACTGTGATGAAGGGTTTAATGCGTTTCACCTTGTCAGTAGTTTGAACTAACACCCTTCATGAAAAGCGGCCTTCTGCAAGAAGACACGTTCTCTCATAGGTATATCAGGGATGTTACCATGATGTTTTTCCTCAATTTTTCACGGATGTAGCTTTTATTTTGGATATTTCGCTACACAGTATACATCGTTGTTTTTTCTCATATTTGGTGCAAACAATTTTGCCCCAGTGGCCTAATGGATAAGGCACTGGCCTCCTAAGCCAGGGATTGTGGGTTCGAGTCCCATCTTGAGTGATGGCTTTGTATCACTGTGATGCAGGAGTTTAGAAAGTGCCAGCTACTCAGAAGTTTTAAAGCACACCCTTCAGTGAAAGTGACCTTGTGCAAGAGGATACATTCTCCCATAGGATTACTATATTTGGCATGAATTATTCCATAATGTTTCTCCTAAAATGTTGACCAATGTGGCTTTTATTTGGGATATTTTCCTACACAGTATACATCGTCGTTTTTTCTCATATTTGGTGTAAACAATTTTGCCCCAGTGGCCTAATGGATAAGGCACTGGCCTCCTAAGCCAGGGATTTTGGGTTCGAGTACCATCTGGGGTGATTGCTTTGTATCACTGTGATGAAGGGTTTAATGCCTTTCACCTTGTCAGTAGTTTGAACTAACACCCTTCATGAAAAGCAGCCTTCTGCAAGAAGACACATTCTCTCATAGGCATGTCTATGGTATATCAGGGATGTTACCATGATGTTTTTCCTCAACTTTTCACGGATGTAGCTTTTATTTTGGATATTTCGCTACACATTATACATTGTCCGTTTTTCTCATATTTGGTGCAAACATTTTTGCCCCAGTGGCATAATGGATAAGGCACTGGCCTCCTAAGCCAGGGATTGTGGGTTCGAGTCCCATCTGGGGTGATTGCTTTGTATCACTGCGATGAAGGGTTTAATTCCTTTCACCTTGTCAGTAGTTTGAACTAACACCCTTCATGAAAAGCGGCCTTCTGCAAGAAGACACATTCTCTCATAGGCATGTCTATGGTATTTCAGGGATGTTACCGTGATATTTTTCCTTAACTTTTCACGAATGTAGCTTTTATTTTGGATATTTCGCTACACAGTATACATCGTCGTTTTTTCTCATATTTTGTGCAAACAATTTTGCCCCAGTGGCCTAATGGATAAGGCACTGGCCTCCTAAGCCAGGGATTGTGGGTTCGAGTCCCATCTGGGTTGATTGCTTTGTATAAATGTGATGAAGGTTTTAATGCCTTTCACCTTGTCAGTGGTTTGAACTCACACCATTCATGAAAAGTGGCCTTCTGCAAGATGACACGTTCTCCCATAGGCATGTCTATGGTATTGCAGGCTTTTTTACCATTATATTTCTCCTAGACTTTTGACATTATGTAGTTTTTATTTTAGATATTTTTCTACAAAGTATACATTGTCATTTATTCTCATATTTGGTTCAGATATTTTTGCCCCAGTGGCCTAATGGACAATTCGCTGGCCTCCTAAGCCAGGGATTGTGGGTTCGAGTCCCATCTTGAGTGATTGCTTTGTATCACTGTGATGCAGGAGTTTAGAAAGTGCCAGCTTCTCAGAGGTTTTAAAGCACACCCTTCAGTGAAAGTGATCTTGTGCAAGAGGATAAATTCTCCCATAGGATTACTATATTTGGCATGAATTATTCCATAATGTTTCTCCTAAAATGTTGACGAATGTGGCTTTTATTTGGGATATTTTTCTACACAGTATAAATCGTCGTTTTTTCTCATATTTGGTGCAAACAAATTTGCCCCGGTGGCCTAATGGATAAGGCACTGGCCTCCTAAGCCAGGGATTGTGGGTTCGAGTCCCATCTGGGGTGATTGCTTTGTATAACCGTGATGAATGGTTTAATGCGTTTCACCTTGTCAGTAGTTTGAACTAACATCCTTCATGAAAAGCGGCCTTCTGCAAGAAGACACATTCTCTCATAGGCATGTCTATGGTATATCAGGGATGTTACCATGATGTTTTTCCTCAACTTTTCACGAAAGTAGCTTTTATTTTGGATATTTCGCTACACATTATACATCGTCGTTTTTTCTCATATTTGGTGAAAACAATTTTGCCCCAGTGGCCTAATGGATAAGGCACTGGCCTCCTAAGACAGGGATTGTGGGTTCGAGTCCCATCTGGGGTGATTGCTTTGTATCACTGCGATGAAGGGTTTAATGCCTTTCACCTTGTCAGTGGTTTGAACTCACACCCTTCATGAAAAGTGGCCTTCTGCAAGATGACACGTTCTCCCATAGGCATGTCTATGGTACTGCAGGCTTTTTTTACCATTATATTTCTCCTAGACTTTTGACATTATGTAGTTTTTATTTTAGATATTTTTCTACAAAGTATACATTGTCATTTATTCTCATATTTGGTTCAGATATTTTTGCCCCAGTGGCCTAATGGACAATTCGCTGGCCTCCTAAGCCAGGGATTGTGGGTTCGAGTCCCATCTTGAGTGATTGCTTTGTATCACTGTGATGCAGGAGTTTAGAAAGTGCCAGCTTCTCAAAGGTTTTAAAGCACACCCTTCAGTGAAAGTGATCTTGTGCAAGAGGATAAATTCTCCCATAGGATTACTATATTTGGCATGAATTATTCCATAATGTTTCTCCTAAAATGTTGACGAATGTGGCTTTTATTTGGGATATTTTTCTACACAGTATAAATCGTCGTTTTTTCTCATATTTGGTGCAAACAATTTTGCCCCGGTGGCCTAATGGATAAGGCACTGGCCTCCTAAGCCAGGGATTGTGGGTTCGAGTCCCATCTGGGGTGATTGCTTTGTATAACCGTGATGAATGGTTTAATGCGTTTCACCTTGTCAGTAGTTTGAACTAACATCCTTCATGAAAAGCGGCCTTCTGCCAGAAGACACATTCTCTCATAGGCATGTCTATGGTATTTCAGGGATGTTACCATGATGTTTTTCCTCAACTTTTCACGAAAGTAGCTTTTATTTTGGATATTTCGCTACACATTATACATCGTCGTTTTTTCTCATATTTGGTGAAAACAATTTTGCCCCAGTGGCCTAATGGATAAGGCACTGGCCTCCTAAGACAGGGATTGTGGGTTCGAGTCCCATCTGGGGTGATTGCTTTGTATCACTGTGATGAAGGGTTTAATGCCTTTCACCTTGTCAGTAGTTTGAACTAACATCCTTCATGAAAAGCGGCCTTCTGCAAGAAGACACGTTCTCTCATAGGCATGTCTATGGTATATCAGGGATGTTACCATGATGTTTTTCCTCAACTTTTCACGTGTGTAGCTTTTATTTGGGATATTTCGCTACACAGTATACATCGTCGTTTTTTCTCATATTTGGTGCAAACAATTTTGCCCCAGTTGCCTAATGGATAAGGCACTGGCCTCCTAAGCCAGGGATTGTGGGTTCGAGTCCCATCTGGGGTGATTGCTTTGTATAAATGTGATGAAGGTTTTAATGCCTTTCACCTTGTCAGTGGTTTGAACTCACACCATTCATGAAAAGTGGCCTTCTGCAAGATGACACGTTCTCCCATAGGCATGTCTATGGTATTGCAGGCTTTTTTACCATTATATTTCTCCTAGACTTTTGACCTTATGTAGTTTTTATTTTAGATATTTTTCTACAAAGTATACATTGTCATTTATTCTCATATTTGGTTCAGATATTTTTGCCCCAGTGGCCTAATGGACAATTCGCTGGCATCCTAAGCCAGGGATTGTGGGTTCGAGTCCCATCTTGAGTGATTGCTTTGTATCACTGTGATGCAGGAGTTTAGAAAGTGCCAGCTTCTCAGAGGTTTTAAAGCACACCCTTCAGTGAAAGTGATCTTGTGCAAGAGGATAAATTCTCCCATAGGATTACTATATTTGGCATGAATTATTCCATAATGTTTCTCCTAAAATGTTGACGAATGTGGCTTTTATTTGGGATATTTTTCTACACAGTATAAATCGTCGTTTTTTCTCATATTTGGTGCAAACAATTTTGCCCCGGTGGCCTAATGGATAAGGCACTGGCCTCCTAAGCCAGGGATTGTGGGTTCGAGTCCCATCTGGGGTGATTGCTTTGTATAACCTTGATGAATGGTTTAATGCGTTTCACCTTGTCAGTAGTTTGAACTAACACCCTTCATGAAAAGCGGCCTTCTGCAAGAAGACACATTCTCTCATAGGCATGTCTATGGTATTTCAGGGATGTTACCATGATGTTTTTCCTCAACTTTTCACGTGTGTAGCTTTTATTTGGGATATTTCGCTACACAGTATACATCGTCGTTTTTTCTCATATTTGGTGCAAACAATTTTGCCCCAGTTGCCTAATGGATAAGGCACTGGCCTCCTAAGCCAGGGATTGTGGGTTCGAGTCCCATCTGGGGTGATTGCTTTGTATAAATGTGATGAAGGTTTTAATGCCTTTCACCTTGTCAGTGGTTTGAACTCACACCATTCATGAAAAGTGGCCTTCTGCAAGATGACACGTTCTCCCATAGGCATGTCTATGGTATTGCAGGCTTTTTTACCATTATATTTCTCCTAGACTTTTGACCTTATGTAGTTTTTATTTTAGATATTTTTCTACAAAGTATACATTGTCATTTATTCTCATATTTGGTTCAGATATTTTTGCCCCAGTGGCCTAATGGACAATTCGCTGGCATCCTAAGCCAGGGATTGTGGGTTCGAGTCCCATCTTGAGTGATTGCTTTGTATCACTGTGATGCAGGAGTTTAGAAAGTGCCAGCTTCTCAGAGGTTTTAAAGCACACCCTTCAGTGAAAGTGATCTTGTGCAAGAGGATAAATTCTCCCATAGGATTACTATATTTGGCATGAATTATTCCATAATGTTTCTCCTAAAATGTTGACGAATGTGGCTTTTATTTGGGATATTTTTCTACACAGTATAAATCGTCGTTTTTTCTCATATTTGGTGCAAACAATTTTGCCCCGGTGGCCTAATGGATAAGGCACTGGCCTCCTAAGCCAGGGATTGTGGGTTCGAGTCCCATCTGGGGTGATTGCTTTGTATAACCTTGATGAATGGTTTAATGCGTTTCACCTTGTCAGTAGTTTGAACTAACACCCTTCATGAAAAGCGGCCTTCTGCAAGAAGACACATTCTCTCATAGGCATGTCTATGGTATTTCAGGGATGTTACCATGATGTTTTTCCTCAACTTTTCACGAAAGTAGCTTTTATTTTGGATATTTCGCTACACATTATACATCGTCGTTTTTTCTCATATTTGGTGAAAACAATTTTGCCCCAGTGGCCTAATGGATAAGGCACTGGCCTCCTAAGACAGGGATTGTGGGTTCGAGTCCCATCTGGGGTGATTGCTTTGTATCACTGCGATGAAGGGTTTAATGCCTTTCACCTTGTCAGTGGTTTGAACTCACACCCTTCATGAAAAGTGGCCTTCTGCAAGAAGACACGTTCTCTCATAGGCATGTCTATGGGATGTTACCATGATGTTTTTCCTCAACTTTTCACGGATGTAGCTTTTATTTTGGATATTTCGCTACACAGTATACATCGTCGTTTTTTCTCATATTTGGTGCAAACAATTTTGCCCCAGTGGCCTAATGGATAAGGCACTGGCCTCCTAAGCCAGGGATTGTGGGTTCGAGTCCCATCTGGGGTGATTGCTTTGTATAACTGTGATGAAGGGTTTAATGCGTTTCACCTTGTCAGTAGTTTGAACTAACACCCTTCATGAAAAGCGGCCTTCTGCAAGAAGACACGTTCTCTCATAGGTATATCAGGGATGTTACCATGATGTTTTTCCTCAATTTTTCACGGATGTAGCTTTTATTTTGGATATTTCGCTACACAGTATACATCGTTGTTTTTTCTCATATTTGGTGCAAACAATTTTGCCCCAGTGGCCTAATGGATAAGGCACTGGCCTCCTAAGCCAGGGATTGTGGGTTCGAGTCCCATCTTGAGTGATGGCTTTGTATCACTGTGATGCAGGAGTTTAGAAAGTGCCAGCTACTCAGAAGTTTTAAAGCACACCCTTCAGTGAAAGTGACCTTGTGCAAGAGGATACATTCTCCCATAGGATTACTATATTTGGCATGAATTATTCCATAATGTTTCTCCTAAAATGTTGACCAATGTGGCTTTTATTTGGGATATTTTCCTACACAGTATACATCGTCGTTTTTTCTCATATTTGGTGTAAACAATTTTGCCCCAGTGGCCTAATGGATAAGGCACTGGCCTCCTAAGCCAGGGATTTTGGGTTCGAGTACCATCTGGGGTGATTGCTTTGTATCACTGTGATGAAGGGTTTAATGCCTTTCACCTTGTCAGTAGTTTGAACTAACACCCTTCATGAAAAGCAGCCTTCTGCAAGAAGACACATTCTCTCATAGGCATGTCTATGGTATATCAGGGATGTTACCATGATGTTTTTCCTCAACTTTTCACGGATGTAGCTTTTATTTTGGATATTTCGCTACACATTATACATTGTCCGTTTTTCTCATATTTGGTGCAAACATTTTTGCCCCAGTGGCATAATGGATAAGGCACTGGCCTCCTAAGCCAGGGATTGTGGGTTCGAGTCCCATCTGGGGTGATTGCTTTGTATCACTGCGATGAAGGGTTTAATTCCTTTCACCTTGTCAGTAGTTTGAACTAACACCCTTCATGAAAAGCGGCCTTCTGCAAGAAGACACATTCTCTCATAGGCATGTCTATGGTATTTCAGGGATGTTACCGTGATATTTTTCCTTAACTTTTCACGAATGTAGCTTTTATTTTGGATATTTCGCTACACAGTATACATCGTCGTTTTTTCTCATATTTTGTGCAAACAATTTTGCCCCAGTGGCCTAATGGATAAGGCACTGGCCTCCTAAGCCAGGGATTGTGGGTTCGAGTCCCATCTGGGTTGATTGCTTTGTATAAATGTGATGAAGGTTTTAATGCCTTTCACCTTGTCAGTGGTTTGAACTCACACCATTCATGAAAAGTGGCCTTCTGCAAGATGACACGTTCTCCCATAGGCATGTCTATGGTATTGCAGGCTTTTTTACCATTATATTTCTCCTAGACTTTTGACATTATGTAGTTTTTATTTTAGATATTTTTCTACAAAGTATACATTGTCATTTATTCTCATATTTGGTTCAGATATTTTTGCCCCAGTGGCCTAATGGACAATTCGCTGGCCTCCTAAGCCAGGGATTGTGGGTTCGAGTCCCATCTTGAGTGATTGCTTTGTATCACTGTGATGCAGGAGTTTAGAAAGTGCCAGCTTCTCAGAGGTTTTAAAGCACACCCTTCAGTGAAAGTGATCTTGTGCAAGAGGATAAATTCTCCCATAGGATTACTATATTTGGCATGAATTATTCCATAATGTTTCTCCTAAAATGTTGACGAATGTGGCTTTTATTTGGGATATTTTTCTACACAGTATAAATCGTCGTTTTTTCTCATATTTGGTGCAAACAAATTTGCCCCGGTGGCCTAATGGATAAGGCACTGGCCTCCTAAGCCAGGGATTGTGGGTTCGAGTCCCATCTGGGGTGATTGCTTTGTATAACCGTGATGAATGGTTTAATGCGTTTCACCTTGTCAGTAGTTTGAACTAACATCCTTCATGAAAAGCGGCCTTCTGCAAGAAGACACATTCTCTCATAGGCATGTCTATGGTATATCAGGGATGTTACCATGATGTTTTTCCTCAACTTTTCACGAAAGTAGCTTTTATTTTGGATATTTCGCTACACATTATACATCGTCGTTTTTTCTCATATTTGGTGAAAACAATTTTGCCCCAGTGGCCTAATGGATAAGGCACTGGCCTCCTAAGACAGGGATTGTGGGTTCGAGTCCCATCTGGGGTGATTGCTTTGTATCACTGCGATGAAGGGTTTAATGCCTTTCACCTTGTCAGTGGTTTGAACTCACACCCTTCATGAAAAGTGGCCTTCTGCAAGATGACACGTTCTCCCATAGGCATGTCTATGGTACTGCAGGCTTTTTTTACCATTATATTTCTCCTAGACTTTTGACATTATGTAGTTTTTATTTTAGATATTTTTCTACAAAGTATACATTGTCATTTATTCTCATATTTGGTTCAGATATTTTTGCCCCAGTGGCCTAATGGACAATTCGCTGGCCTCCTAAGCCAGGGATTGTGGGTTCGAGTCCCATCTTGAGTGATTGCTTTGTATCACTGTGATGCAGGAGTTTAGAAAGTGCCAGCTTCTCAAAGGTTTTAAAGCACACCCTTCAGTGAAAGTGATCTTGTGCAAGAGGATAAATTCTCCCATAGGATTACTATATTTGGCATGAATTATTCCATAATGTTTCTCCTAAAATGTTGACGAATGTGGCTTTTATTTGGGATATTTTTCTACACAGTATAAATCGTCGTTTTTTCTCATATTTGGTGCAAACAATTTTGCCCCGGTGGCCTAATGGATAAGGCACTGGCCTCCTAAGCCAGGGATTGTGGGTTCGAGTCCCATCTGGGGTGATTGCTTTGTATAACCGTGATGAATGGTTTAATGCGTTTCACCTTGTCAGTAGTTTGAACTAACATCCTTCATGAAAAGCGGCCTTCTGCCAGAAGACACATTCTCTCATAGGCATGTCTATGGTATTTCAGGGATGTTACCATGATGTTTTTCCTCAACTTTTCACGAAAGTAGCTTTTATTTTGGATATTTCGCTACACATTATACATCGTCGTTTTTTCTCATATTTGGTGAAAACAATTTTGCCCCAGTGGCCTAATGGATAAGGCACTGGCCTCCTAAGACAGGGATTGTGGGTTCGAGTCCCATCTGGGGTGATTGCTTTGTATCACTGTGATGAAGGGTTTAATGCCTTTCACCTTGTCAGTAGTTTGAACTAACATCCTTCATGAAAAGCGGCCTTCTGCAAGAAGACACGTTCTCTCATAGGCATGTCTATGGTATATCAGGGATGTTACCATGATGTTTTTCCTCAACTTTTCACGTGTGTAGCTTTTATTTGGGATATTTCGCTACACAGTATACATCGTCGTTTTTTCTCATATTTGGTGCAAACAATTTTGCCCCAGTTGCCTAATGGATAAGGCACTGGCCTCCTAAGCCAGGGATTGTGGGTTCGAGTCCCATCTGGGGTGATTGCTTTGTATAAATGTGATGAAGGTTTTAATGCCTTTCACCTTGTCAGTGGTTTGAACTCACACCATTCATGAAAAGTGGCCTTCTGCAAGATGACACGTTCTCCCATAGGCATGTCTATGGTATTGCAGGCTTTTTTACCATTATATTTCTCCTAGACTTTTGACCTTATGTAGTTTTTATTTTAGATATTTTTCTACAAAGTATACATTGTCATTTATTCTCATATTTGGTTCAGATATTTTTGCCCCAGTGGCCTAATGGACAATTCGCTGGCATCCTAAGCCAGGGATTGTGGGTTCGAGTCCCATCTTGAGTGATTGCTTTGTATCACTGTGATGCAGGAGTTTAGAAAGTGCCAGCTTCTCAGAGGTTTTAAAGCACACCCTTCAGTGAAAGTGATCTTGTGCAAGAGGATAAATTCTCCCATAGGATTACTATATTTGGCATGAATTATTCCATAATGTTTCTCCTAAAATGTTGACGAATGTGGCTTTTATTTGGGATATTTTTCTACACAGTATAAATCGTCGTTTTTTCTCATATTTGGTGCAAACAATTTTGCCCCGGTGGCCTAATGGATAAGGCACTGGCCTCCTAAGCCAGGGATTGTGGGTTCGAGTCCCATCTGGGGTGATTGCTTTGTATAACCTTGATGAATGGTTTAATGCGTTTCACCTTGTCAGTAGTTTGAACTAACACCCTTCATGAAAAGCGGCCTTCTGCAAGAAGACACATTCTCTCATAGGCATGTCTATGGTATTTCAGGGATGTTACCATGATGTTTTTCCTCAACTTTTCACGTGTGTAGCTTTTATTTGGGATATTTCGCTACACAGTATACATCGTCGTTTTTTCTCATATTTGGTGCAAACAATTTTGCCCCAGTTGCCTAATGGATAAGGCACTGGCCTCCTAAGCCAGGGATTGTGGGTTCGAGTCCCATCTGGGGTGATTGCTTTGTATAAATGTGATGAAGGTTTTAATGCCTTTCACCTTGTCAGTGGTTTGAACTCACACCATTCATGAAAAGTGGCCTTCTGCAAGATGACACGTTCTCCCATAGGCATGTCTATGGTATTGCAGGCTTTTTTACCATTATATTTCTCCTAGACTTTTGACCTTATGTAGTTTTTATTTTAGATATTTTTCTACAAAGTATACATTGTCATTTATTCTCATATTTGGTTCAGATATTTTTGCCCCAGTGGCCTAATGGACAATTCGCTGGCATCCTAAGCCAGGGATTGTGGGTTCGAGTCCCATCTTGAGTGATTGCTTTGTATCACTGTGATGCAGGAGTTTAGAAAGTGCCAGCTTCTCAGAGGTTTTAAAGCACACCCTTCAGTGAAAGTGATCTTGTGCAAGAGGATAAATTCTCCCATAGGATTACTATATTTGGCATGAATTATTCCATAATGTTTCTCCTAAAATGTTGACGAATGTGGCTTTTATTTGGGATATTTTTCTACACAGTATAAATCGTCGTTTTTTCTCATATTTGGTGCAAACAATTTTGCCCCGGTGGCCTAATGGATAAGGCACTGGCCTCCTAAGCCAGGGATTGTGGGTTCGAGTCCCATCTGGGGTGATTGCTTTGTATAACCTTGATGAATGGTTTAATGCGTTTCACCTTGTCAGTAGTTTGAACTAACACCCTTCATGAAAAGCGGCCTTCTGCAAGAAGACACATTCTCTCATAGGCATGTCTATGGTATTTCAGGGATGTTACCATGATGTTTTTCCTCAACTTTTCACGAAAGTAGCTTTTATTTTGGATATTTCGCTACACATTATACATCGTCGTTTTTTCTCATATTTGGTGAAAACAATTTTGCCCCAGTGGCCTAATGGATAAGGCACTGGCCTCCTAAGACAGGGATTGTGGGTTCGAGTCCCATCTGGGGTGATTGCTTTGTATCACTGCGATGAAGGGTTTAATGCCTTTCACCTTGTCAGTGGTTTGAACTCACACCCTTCATGAAAAGTGGCCTTCTGCAAGAAGACACGTTCTCTCATAGGCATGTCTATGGGATGTTACCATGATGTTTTTCCTCAACTTTTCACGGATGTAGCTTTTATTTTGGATATTTCGCTACACAGTATACATCGTCGTTTTTTCTCATATTTGGTGCAAACAATTTTGCCCCAGTGGCCTAATGGATAAGGCACTGGCCTCCTAAGCCAGGGATTGTGGGTTCGAGTCCCATCTGGGGTGATTGCTTTGTATAACTGTGATGAATGGTTTAATGCGTTTCACCTTGTCAGTAGTTTGAACTAACACCCTTCATGAAAAGCGGCCTTCTGCAAGAAGACACGTTCTCTCATAGGCATGTCTATGGTATATCAGGGATGTTACCATGATGTTTTTCCTCAACTTTTCACGGATGTAGCTTTTATTTTGGATATTTCGCTACACATTATACATTGTCCGTTTTTCTCATATTTGGTGCAAACATTTTTGCCCCAGTGGCATAATGGATAAGGCACTGGCCTCCTAAGCCAGGGATTGTGGGTTCGAGTCCCATCTGGGGTGATTGCTTTGTATCACTGCGATGAAGGGTTTAATTCCTTTCACCTTGTCAGTAGTTTGAACTAACACCCTTCATGAAAAGCGGCCTTCTGCAAGAAGACACATTCTCTCATAGGCATGTCTATGGTATTTCAGGGATGTTACCGTGATATTTTTCCTTAACTTTTCACGAATGTAGCTTTTATTTTGGATATTTCGCTACACAGTATACATCGTCGTTTTTTCTCATATTTTGTGCAAACAATTTTGCCCCAGTGGCCTAATGGATAAGGCACTGGCCTCCTAAGCCAGGGATTGTGGGTTCGAGTCCCATCTGGGTTGATTGCTTTGTATAAATGTGATGAAGGTTTTAATGCCTTTCACCTTGTCAGTGGTTTGAACTCACACCATTCATGAAAAGTGGCCTTCTGCAAGATGACACGTTCTCCCATAGGCATGTCTATGGTATTGCAGGCTTTTTTACCATTATATTTCTCCTAGACTTTTGACATTATGTAGTTTTTATTTTAGATATTTTTCTACAAAGTATACATTGTCATTTATTCTCATATTTGGTTCAGATATTTTTGCCCCAGTGGCCTAATGGACAATTCGCTGGCCTCCTAAGCCAGGGATTGTGGGTTCGAGTCCCATCTTGAGTGATTGCTTTGTATCACTGTGATGCAGGAGTTTAGAAAGTGCCAGCTTCTCAGAGGTTTTAAAGCACACCCTTCAGTGAAAGTGATCTTGTGCAAGAGGATAAATTCTCCCATAGGATTACTATATTTGGCATGAATTATTCCATAATGTTTCTCCTAAAATGTTGACGAATGTGGCTTTTATTTGGGATATTTTTCTACACAGTATAAATCGTCGTTTTTTCTCATATTTGGTGCAAACAAATTTGCCCCGGTGGCCTAATGGATAAGGCACTGGCCTCCTAAGCCAGGGATTGTGGGTTCGAGTCCCATCTGGGGTGATTGCTTTGTATAACCGTGATGAATGGTTTAATGCGTTTCACCTTGTCAGTAGTTTGAACTAACATCCTTCATGAAAAGCGGCCTTCTGCAAGAAGACACATTCTCTCATAGGCATGTCTATGGTATATCAGGGATGTTACCATGATGTTTTTCCTCAACTTTTCACGAAAGTAGCTTTTATTTTGGATATTTCGCTACACATTATACATCGTCGTTTTTTCTCATATTTGGTGAAAACAATTTTGCCCCAGTGGCCTAATGGATAAGGCACTGGCCTCCTAAGACAGGGATTGTGGGTTCGAGTCCCATCTGGGGTGATTGCTTTGTATCACTGCGATGAAGGGTTTAATGCCTTTCACCTTGTCAGTGGTTTGAACTCACACCCTTCATGAAAAGTGGCCTTCTGCAAGATGACACGTTCTCCCATAGGCATGTCTATGGTACTGCAGGCTTTTTTTACCATTATATTTCTCCTAGACTTTTGACATTATGTAGTTTTTATTTTAGATATTTTTCTACAAAGTATACATTGTCATTTATTCTCATATTTGGTTCAGATATTTTTGCCCCAGTGGCCTAATGGACAATTCGCTGGCCTCCTAAGCCAGGGATTGTGGGTTCGAGTCCCATCTTGAGTGATTGCTTTGTATCACTGTGATGCAGGAGTTTAGAAAGTGCCAGCTTCTCAAAGGTTTTAAAGCACACCCTTCAGTGAAAGTGATCTTGTGCAAGAGGATAAATTCTCCCATAGGATTACTATATTTGGCATGAATTATTCCATAATGTTTCTCCTAAAATGTTGACGAATGTGGCTTTTATTTGGGATATTTTTCTACACAGTATAAATCGTCGTTTTTTCTCATATTTGGTGCAAACAATTTTGCCCCGGTGGCCTAATGGATAAGGCACTGGCCTCCTAAGCCAGGGATTGTGGGTTCGAGTCCCATCTGGGGTGATTGCTTTGTATAACCGTGATGAATGGTTTAATGCGTTTCACCTTGTCAGTAGTTTGAACTAACATCCTTCATGAAAAGCGGCCTTCTGCCAGAAGACACATTCTCTCATAGGCATGTCTATGGTATTTCAGGGATGTTACCATGATGTTTTTCCTCAACTTTTCACGAAAGTAGCTTTTATTTTGGATATTTCGCTACACATTATACATCGTCGTTTTTTCTCATATTTGGTGAAAACAATTTTGCCCCAGTGGCCTAATGGATAAGGCACTGGCCTCCTAAGACAGGGATTGTGGGTTCGAGTCCCATCTGGGGTGATTGCTTTGTATCACTGTGATGAAGGGTTTAATGCCTTTCACCTTGTCAGTAGTTTGAACTAACATCCTTCATGAAAAGCGGCCTTCTGCAAGAAGACACGTTCTCTCATAGGCATGTCTATGGTATATCAGGGATGTTACCATGATGTTTTTCCTCAACTTTTCACGTGTGTAGCTTTTATTTGGGATATTTCGCTACACAGTATACATCGTCGTTTTTTCTCATATTTGGTGCAAACAATTTTGCCCCAGTTGCCTAATGGATAAGGCACTGGCCTCCTAAGCCAGGGATTGTGGGTTCGAGTCCCATCTGGGGTGATTGCTTTGTATAAATGTGATGAAGGTTTTAATGCCTTTCACCTTGTCAGTGGTTTGAACTCACACCATTCATGAAAAGTGGCCTTCTGCAAGATGACACGTTCTCCCATAGGCATGTCTATGGTATTGCAGGCTTTTTTACCATTATATTTCTCCTAGACTTTTGACCTTATGTAGTTTTTATTTTAGATATTTTTCTACAAAGTATACATTGTCATTTATTCTCATATTTGGTTCAGATATTTTTGCCCCAGTGGCCTAATGGACAATTCGCTGGCATCCTAAGCCAGGGATTGTGGGTTCGAGTCCCATCTTGAGTGATTGCTTTGTATCACTGTGATGCAGGAGTTTAGAAAGTGCCAGCTTCTCAGAGGTTTTAAAGCACACCCTTCAGTGAAAGTGATCTTGTGCAAGAGGATAAATTCTCCCATAGGATTACTATATTTGGCATGAATTATTCCATAATGTTTCTCCTAAAATGTTGACGAATGTGGCTTTTATTTGGGATATTTTTCTACACAGTATAAATCGTCGTTTTTTCTCATATTTGGTGCAAACAATTTTGCCCCGGTGGCCTAATGGATAAGGCACTGGCCTCCTAAGCCAGGGATTGTGGGTTCGAGTCCCATCTGGGGTGATTGCTTTGTATAACCGTGATGAATGGTTTAATGCGTTTCACCTTGTCAGTAGTTTGAACTAACACCCTTCATGAAAAGCGGCCTTCTGCAAGAAGACACATTCTCTCATAGGCATGTCTATGGTATTTCAGGGATGTTACCATGATGTTTTTCCTCAACTTTTCACGAAAGTAGCTTTTATTTTGGATATTTCGCTACACATTATACATCGTCGTTTTTTCTCATATTTGGTGAAAACAATTTTGCCCCAGTGGCCTAATGGATAAGGCACTGGCCTCCTAAGACAGGGATTGTGGGTTCGAGTCCCATCTGGGGTGATTGCTTTGTATCACTGCGATGAAGGGTTTAATGCCTTTCACCTTGTCAGTGGTTTGAACTCACACCCTTCATGAAAAGTGGCCTTCTGCAAGAAGACACGTTCTCTCATAGGCATGTCTATGGGATGTTACCATGATGTTTTTCCTCAACTTTTCACGGATGTAGCTTTTATTTTGGATATTTCGCTACACAGTATACATCGTCGTTTTTTCTCATATTTGGTGCAAACAATTTTGCCCCAGTGGCCTAATGGATAAGGCACTGGCCTCCTAAGCCAGGGATTGTGGGTTCGAGTCCCATCTGGGGTGATTGCTTTGTATAACTGTGATGAATGGTTTAATGCGTTTCACCTTGTCAGTAGTTTGAACTAACACCCTTCATGAAAAGCGGCCTTCTGCAAGAAGACACGTTCTCTCATAGGTATATCAGGGATGTTACCATGATGTTTTTCCTCAATTTTTCACGGATGTAGCTTTTATTTTGGATATTTCGCTACACAGTATACATCGTTGTTTTTTCTCATATTTGGTGCAAACAATTTTGCCCCAGTGGCCTAATGGATAAGGCACTGGCCTCCTAAGCCAGGGATTGTGGGTTCGAGTCCCATCTTGAGTGATGGCTTTGTATCACTGTGATGCAGGAGTTTAGAAAGTGCCAGCTACTCAGAAGTTTTAAAGCACACCCTTCAGTGAAAGTGACCTTGTGCAAGAGGATACATTCTCCCATAGGATTACTATATTTGGCATGAATTATTCCATAATGTTTCTCCTAAAATGTTGACCAATGTGGCTTTTATTTGGGATATTTTCCTACACAGTATACATCGTCGTTTTTTCTCATATTTGGTGCAAACAATTTTGCCCCAGTGGCCTAATGGATAAGGCACTGGCCTCCTAAGCCAGGGATTGTGGGTTCGAGTCCCACCTGGGGTGATTGCTTTGTATAACTGTGATGAAGGGTTTAATGCCTTTCACCTTGTCAGTAGTTTGAACTAACACCCTTCATGAAAAGCGGCCTTCTGCAAGAAGACACATTCTCTCATAGGCATGTCTATGGTATATCAGGGATGTTACCATGATGTTTTTCCTCAACTTTTCACGTGTGTAGCTTTTATTTGGGATATTTCGCTACACAGTATACATCGTCGTTTTTTCTCATATTTGGTGTAAACAATTTTGCCCCAGTGGCCTAATGGATAAGGCACTGGCCTCCTAAGCCAGGGATTTTGGGTTCGAGTACCATCTGGGGTGATTGCTTTGTATCACTGTGATGAAGGGTTTAATGCCTTTCACCTTGTCAGTAGTTTGAACTAACACCCTTCATGAAAAGCAGCCTTCTGCAAGAAGACACATTCTCTCAAAGGCATGTCTATGGTATATCAGGGATGTTACCATGATGTTTTTCCTCAACTTTTCACGGATGTAGCTTTTATTTTGGATATTTCGCTACACATTATACATTGTCCGTTTTTCTCATATTTGGTGCAAACATTTTTGCCCCAGTGGCATAATGGATAAGGCACTGGCCTTCTAAGCCAGGGATGGTGGGTTCGAGTCCCATCTGGGGTGATTGCTTTGTATAACTGTGATGAAGGGTTTAATGCCTTTAACCTTGTCAGTGGTTTGAACTCACACCATTCATGAAAAGTGGCCTTCTGCAAGATGACACGTTCTCCCATAGGCATATCTATGGTATTGCAGGCTTTTTTACCATTATATTTCTCCTAGACTTTTGACATTAAGTAGTTTTTATTTTAGATATTTTTCTACAAAGTATACATTGTCGTTCATTCTCATATTTGGTTCAGATATTTTTGCCCCAGTGGCCTAATGGACAATTCACTGGCCTCCTAAGCCAGGGATTGTGGGTTCGAGTCCCATCTTGAGTGATTGCTTTGTATCACTGTGATGAAGGGTTTAATGCCTTTCACCTTGTCAGTAGTTTGAACTCACACCCTTCATGAAAAGCGGCCTTCTGCAAGAAGACACATTCTCTCATGGGCATGTCTATGGTATTTCAGGGATGTTACCAAGTTGTTTTTCCTCAACTTTTCAGGAATGTAGCTTTTATTTTGATATTTCGCTACACAGTATACATTGTCGTTTATTCTCATATTTGGTTTAGATATTTTCGCACCCCCTTCAGTGAAAGTGACCTTGTGCAAGAGGATACATTCTCCCATAGGATTACTATATTTGGCATGAATTATTCCATAATGTTTTTCCTAAAATGTTGACGAATGTGGCTTTTATTTGGGATATTTTTCTACACAGTATACATCGTCGTTTTTTTTTCATATTTGGTGCAAACGTGTTTGCCCCAGTGGCCTAATGGACAAGGTACTGGCCTCCTAAGCCAGGGACTGTGGGTTCGAGTCCCGTCTGGGGTGATTGCTTTGTATAACTGTGATGCAGGAGTTAAGAAAGTGCCAGCTTCTCAGAGGTTTTAAAGCACACCCTTCAGTAAAAGTGCCATTGTACAAGAGGATGCATTCTCCAATCGGAACATCCATGTTATCGCATGGAATATACAATGATGTTTCTCCTAAACTTTTTACGAATGTAGCTTTTAGTTTAAATATTTTTCTACAAAGTATACATTGTCCTTTATTCTCATATTTAGTTCAGATATGTTTACCCCAGTGGCCTAATGGACAAGTCACTGGCCTCCTAAGCCAGGGATTGTGGGTTTGAGTCCCACCTGGGATGATTGCTTTAATATATGATGCAGGAGTTTAGAAAGTGCCAGCTACTCAGAGGTTTTAAAGCACACCCTTCAGTGAAAGTGACCTTGTGCAAGAGGGTACATTCTACCATAGGATTACTATATTTGGCATGAATTATTCCATAATGTTTCTCCTAATGTGTTCACAAATGTGGCTTTTATTTTGGATATTTCTCTACACAGTATACATCGTCGTTGTTTGTCCTATTTGGTGCAAACATTTTTGCCCCAGTGGCCTAATGGATAAGGCACTGGCCTCCTAAGCCAGGGATTGTGGGTCCGAGTCCCATCTGGGGTGATTGCTTTGTATAACTGTAATGAAGGGTTTAATGTGTTTCACCTTGTCAGTGGTTTGAACTCACACCCTTCATGAAAAGTGACCTTCTGCAAGATGACACATTCTCCCATAGGCATGTCTATGTTTTTTTTTACCATGATTCTCCTAGACCTTTGACATGATACGTTTGTCCTACTCAAAGGTTTTAAAGCACACCCTTCATTAAAGGTCCCATGTCATGGCCATTTCTACTGTTACGTTCCCTATTGGGCTAGGGGAACCAAAGGGAAATAAAACGACCAGAGTGGTATTGGTTATAATTATAAGTGGTTTTAATGCACAACAGGTGAACAAAATGCCAGGCAAACAGCCTGAAACAAACAAAAGAGCCAAAAACACCGGTTTAAATAACAAACAATACTGGCCACAAAGGCGCAAGTTTAAATGGGCAACCAAACTAAGGGAGGACTCTAAAAGGTGAGTCTAAAGACATACAGGGAAAATAAATACTAATATACTAAATAAAGAACAAAACAAAACCTCACTTTAAAAGTGGTACAACTAACACAAAGAATCTATACAAAAACACAGCTAAACTAAAGGCAACAGTCACACAACACTAACCACTCTAAACACTATCTAAACACAGACCACACAAGTTAACCACAGAACAAAGAGCAAGTAGCGAGAGGCGTCTGTTCACTCAACAGAGCCTCCAGAGTGTCAGTTGTCCCCAGCCTTTGTACTCCTCCCCAGCAGGTGTGCGCCGGCTGTGCACTTCGATTGGATAACGTCTCATCCAATCACCTCTTCGGATGCAGCGAGGGCGGGACCAGGAGATGACAGCCAATGACGTCGGGGCAACCACACAGCTCATTTACATATCACACACATGCACACAGCTGCAAACAATCCCAAACAGATTAACGAGCAGACAGAAACAGCAGCCGTAACACTACTGATCATAATTCCATTGTTGAGGTCTACTAGAATAGATTTACATTGTTCAATGTTCCAAACTCACATTGGTTTCTCATACAGCATCTCTGTAAAGTATGTGTATTCACTCTCTGTCCTAAACGGCTTGTTGGAGCTCCTGCCCCCCCCCCCCCCCCCCCCTATTTTTTAAAGATACTACCCCGTTGTTTTTTCTTAATTCTTTGAGATACAATACTATCAATAAATCAATCAATCAATCAATCAATCAATCAATCATCAATCAATCAATGTTTATTTATATAGCCCAATATCACAAATGTTACATTTGTCTCAGTAGACTTCACAGTTTGTACAGAATATCAGTATGACAATCCGACACCCTCTGTCCTCACATCGTACAAGGAGAAACTTCCAGAGAAAACCCACAGTTTAAAGGGGAAAATGGGAGAAACCTCAGGGAGAGCAACAGAGGAGGGATTCCTCACCCAGGAAGGACAGACGTGCATTAGGTGCCGTATGTAAATCGAAGAGATAATACATTTTACAGCGTAGGTAGACCAAATGTTTGGAAATGCATGTGTCTATAATAAGAAGATAAATCCACAAGGATGTCAACAATCCTGTGGAAGCAATCAGGGAAGTAGTATGGTGAGAGTCAGGCAGGACCGCAGAGACTGCTTCAGCCACGACTCGAAGTCCAGGACTCAGATCCAGTACTCAGGATAGAGGATGCAGGACACAGGACCACAGCAACATGATCAGCCTCGACTCAGGATCCCGGCGTATATGTAGACACAAAAAAGAGATTTGGGGGAAGCTGGGTTAATCGGAACATGAGAGTACACAGGTACAAACAGACAGACAAAGTAAGGTGTCCCCGACAGTCTAAGCCAGGGGTGTCAAAGTCAAGGCCCGCGGGCCAGATCCGGCCCGCGAATGAATTATCTTGGCCCCCGGGATGATATTTGATTAGTATTAGAACCGGCCCGCAGGCCACAGCCGCCTGCTTGTGTTTTGCACGCACCAAGACTACATTTCCCACAATGCAACGGTAGCCCGCGAACTCACTGCAGCGCCGCAAGTGGGCCTCGGCTTCGTTAGTCATCAGCATTCAGGGCAGATGTCAACTTTCAGCAACCCCGCTCCCCAATAATGGCTAAACGGAAGGTGGACGGTGAGAACAGGGGGTTTAAAGCCAGGTGGGAGGCAGAGTACATGTTCACGGAGGTAAAAGGCAAAGCTGTGTGTCTTCTGTGTGGAGAAAGTGTGGCCGTAATGAAAGAATATAATCTAAGAAGGCACCATGAAACGTCTAAGAAACACAAAGACAAAGACAAGAATATGGACATGGAACAAAGGCTACAGAAGGTGGAAGAATTAAAACGAGGTCTTAAGTCCCGGCAGGCTCTGTTCACAAAAGCCAAATCACAAAGCGAGGCTGCTGTCGAGGCTAGTTTTATTGTGGCAGAAGAAGTTGCAAAATCAGCCCGGCCCTTTACAGAGGGAGAGTTTATCAAAAACTGTATGCTTAAAGTTTGTGACACGGTGTGCCCAGACAAAAGGCAGCTATTTTCAAACGTGAGCCTGAGCAGAAACACCGTTGCTGAACGTGTAGACCAGCTTTCCACCAATCTAAAAGAACAGCTTGTGGAAAAGGGAAAAGATTTCATCGCATATTCACTTGCTGCGGGTGAGAGCACCGACACAAGTGACATTGCCCAGCTGTCAATTTTCATTCGTGGAGTTGACTCCAGCCTGGGCATAACAGAAGAGTTTTTGGCATTACGTCCTATGCATGGCACAACTACAGGACAAGATCTGTATGAAGAGGTATCCAGATGTGTAAATGAGATGGGGCTGCCTTGGGGAAAACTCGTGGGATTGACAACAGACGGAGCACCCGCGATGTGTGGACATAGGAGTGGATTGGTGGCAAGAATACGTGAGAGGATGCGGGACGAAAACGTCACAGGTGAGCTGACAGCTTATCACTGCGTAATACACCAGGAGTCGTTATGTGGCAAAGCCTTGAAAATGGATCATGTAATGAGCATCATAACGCGTGCAGTTAACTTCATTAGGGCCAAAGGTTTAAATCACCGCCAGTTCAAGGCATTTCTGGGCGAGTTAGATACAGAGTATGGTGACTTGCCCTATCACACGGCTGTGCGATGGCTAAGCCAAGGAAAAGTGCTGCAAAGATGTTTCGAGCTGCATGAGGAGATCTGTCTGTTCATGGAAAGCAAAGGGAAAGACACAACAGAGCTCCGAGATGAAACATTTATGTGTGAAATGGCGTTTCTGTGCGACATCACAAGCCATCTGAATGCGATGAACCTGCAGCTGCAGGGACGGGGGCGTGTCATATCTGATATGTACAGTACAGTGAAGGCGTTTAAAACCAAGCTGATCCTGTGGGAGACACAGATGCGGAAAGAAAACTTGAGCCACTTTCCCAGCTGCCAGACAATGAAAGAGAAGCTCTCTACCGCTGTGTTCCCGAGTGCACAGTTTGCTGATAAACTCAACATACTTGCCGCCGACTTCCGACGCCGATTTGCTGACTTTGAAGCTCAAAAAAGCAGGTTTGAACTGCTCGCCAATCCTTTTGGAGTTGACGTGGAAAGCGCACCAACAAACCTGCAAATGGAGTTGATTGAGCTCCAGTGCAATGACACACTGAGGGAAAAATATGAGAGAGTGGGTGCTGCTGAGTTTGCACGTTTCATCCCCGACACATTGCCTCAGCTGCGCATCCAAGCTGCTCAGACGCTCTCTATGTTTGGCAGCACATACCTGTGTGAACAAATGTTCTCTTTGATGAAGCTAAACAAAACATCACACAGGAGCCGTCTTACTGATACACACCTTGAGTCAATCCTGAGGATTTCCTCAGCTCAGAGCCTGACCCCGAACATTGATGAACTTGTACAAAAGATGGGACACCACCAAGTATCAGGCTCAGCCTCAGACAAGTGAGCATCACAGAGCATTAACTTATTTTTAGTTTTTAATTCAGTTACATTTTTATTTATTTTTATTTTTTGTTTCTACAAGACATGATTTTTCTTTGAAAGAAGTATTGTTTTGTCTGTGTGCCATAGATTTTTGTATTTTATTTATTTATATTTATTTTTCAGTTAATGGATTGCAGATAAGAGCCATGAGAAAGAATACAACTGATTTTATTTTTATTTTTTAATTTTCTCATTTTACTATTTGAAAGCATGGGAGCAGCACAATATTGCATTTTCAGTTTATAATGCATGCAATTTCATTTATGCATTTATCTCGATATTAAGGAGCATATTTTATTTTTGAAGGACATTAACTTTTTTGCTGTTTGCCTGTTGAAAATGTTTTCCCTTTAAATAAATGACAGAGCCATAAGAAAATATTGCTTCATTCATTTAATCATTAAATAATATACGATGCACTGTGTTAGGTCTTGGTTCAATAGGTTATGTGCAATCATTTTAATATGTTTTAATAAAAATTGAACCAGTCCGGCCCTCGGCTTGTAGCAAATTTGTTTTTTTGGCCCTCTGATGCATTTGACTTTGACACCCCTGGTCTAAGCCTATAGCAGCTAAACTAACGTGTCTACATACATGCACTCCCTTAGGATAGGTCGAGGGAAAAGGGTAGCAAGTAAGAAGTAAGGAACAGAGGCGGAGAGGCACACGCAGGGAGAAAGGTCCCCACTGGACTACTACTACTACAGTATAACCTGGTAGTATTATTGCAAATGACCATGCGGGAATTTGGGTTTAATTGAGTATCATACTGTATATGATTTCAGTATTTATTTTGTATTACTTCAAAAACATAAACTGTGATTAGGATTTCTTGCAGGCAATCCTGTCACATAATGCCTGCATGTTTGTGTGTGCGAGCGTGTGTCTGTTTGTGTGTGTTATTTGCGGTTGCATCTGTATTGATGAAGGGCCTGTCATGCCTAATGATGAAAGATGAGGGTCGTGCATATGAAAACATCAATGGAGCACCTGGGACAGGCTGCACACATAAAACACATAGACACTGATACATTGACAGCAGTACTCACCCATAAATAAACATATAATCCCATACACATTCAAACAATATTTTTCTAACAAACAAGCACTCATTGTTATGTGGAATCAAATTCAGGCGAAAGAGGAGGGGAGCAAAGTCAGGGATGAAGAACAATAAGGAGTCCTTACCAGCATGAAGATTAATATTCATGTCCAGGTGGAGTCTATAAGGACCAACTTCGAAGCTAAGAATTATTCATGTATTCACTTAAGCCCACACACATACACACCGCACTTGTCCTTTTCCACCAGGGATATTAAACCCTTTTGAAATAATACCAAAAGTGAAATTAATAAATACTTGGTATCTAAATTATTTTTAGCTCACATAAACAGCATTTATGTATGTAAACAAAGAGCAGCAACTTTGACAGGGCTGTTTGCCACAACCTGAGTCAGGACTCCTCACACCTCCCGCCTGTGAATATATTGCTTCACAAATAGCGGCTCCAGATGCTCGGAGTCACCTTGAGATAAATGGCCGACCTGATTTTCATTCATTGGTGAGAGGGAGGAAGGAAAGAGGGAGACAAATAAAGAGACGCAGAGATATATTCGGGACAATGGCAGAACATTTTTGTGTGGAGGAGGAGGAAACTAGAGATGGTGAAGGAGATGTCTGAGAATTGTCAGAGCGGAGATAGAATAAGTTATAAGAGAGGAGGAGGGAAGTAGATGAGGTGGTTTCGAGAGAAGATAGAGAAGAAATGGGAAGGA
Organism: Notothenia rossii; assembly: GCF_949606895.1. Taxonomy (NCBI): domain Eukaryota; kingdom Metazoa; phylum Chordata; class Actinopteri; order Perciformes; family Nototheniidae; genus Notothenia; species Notothenia rossii. Next base: position 16,096,468 of record NC_136910.1, read on the forward strand.
AGACACGGTGAAAGAGGAGAGGGAGAGATAGGAGAGTGAAAGCTAAAGAGGGCAGAACAGGAAAGAAAAAGGATTACAAAATGCATTGCAGGATGATGATGGGGAAAACCAGGAAAGTATGGGGATAAAAAACTCCCATGAGCATCCAAAAAGATTCCCAACACACACTGGCTTTCCGATAATGATAGCTTTATTAAAGGGAGAAGCCCAAACCAAACAAACAACATCATTACTATTTCACTGACATACATGCAGAAGCGTGACGTAAACTACAGACGCTCTGGTTGTTTTGCCTTCCACTATCACATTAACTAAATCATCAAAGCAGTACAGCACTCTGAGTTTGACAGCTGTCTGTGCATATGAGGACACATTTTATTGTGCTACAGTACGCAATTAAACTTTGCATTTGAGAATCTGTTGTGTGTGTTTCTGAGTGTGTGCCAGCGCGTGTGTATAGGCAAAAAACCCTTTCCCCTCCTATCCAAGACGATTGGATCTGCCAGCCAGCAGGAACGTTAATTACTTCAGCAATCTTCAGGCTCACTTCCCACAATCACGCCCATCTCTGGAAGGGAATGAGCTTGGCCATTCAGGAAGCCCAGATCCAGACCATTTTTCGAGAAAATAGGAAATCAAATAAATACAAAAATACAGCGTATGTGAAAAATGCCTTTATTTTCCCTTTGAGAAAGATTCTTTACACTTTCAAAAACAGCTGGGATGGATAATACATGTAAATCATCACTTTTGGGTGTAACGCTGACAATTTTGGTTGTCAGGGAATTTTTTCGTAATGACACAGATTATATCTTAATTACCAAGGACCCATTTTTTCGCAGATTACAGACATTTCATTTGCTCTCCTTTCTCATTAAATTTTTTAATAAACTGGGCTTTATTTTTCTAGAAACCTCAGCAAAATAAACCTTTTTGAGGAAAAGTAATGCTCAGATCATGTTTTTATCGAAAAAAGAAGAGAATACTGTAATGATGCAGAAATGTCCTGAATGTATCAATAGGATGTTTGTTTTACGACAATATCCACTATTACAATAATGTATATGCTCGTGCTGGTTATTTCCTTTTGATAATAATAATAATAATAATAATGCATTACATTTTTTATTAGAGCGCTTTTACAGGTGCTCAAAGCGCTTTACAAATACACATTACACATGTAAGAGACATTACCGTGGACATTACCCATAGGAGCAAATGCGGGTAAAGTGTCTTGCCCAAGGACACAACAGCCTGACGCAGTGACGGCAGGATTCGAACTGGAGTTCTCCAACACCCCTTGATCTGATGACCAACGCTCTAACCACTGCACCAAAACCGCCCTGTTTAGATGATTCAGCATCTTCTTGTCCCGTGAATTTCTCTGATGATTTCACCTGGCCCTTAACAAGAGAAGTTCTCTAATCTAGCCTCTCCGGTTACATTTTTGTTAGCTTTCTCGTGTAAATAACCATTCTCGTTAAATGAGCAGTGATGTATGAATACTGTAAGTGAGATTTGGAGGTTCCTGTAAGTGAACTTCTTCGACTCCCATGCAGTACAAAAATGCCGCCTATGAAAATACCCTAGGGAGCGATAATGTTTCTTACCACAGTGTGTTTGGGAAATGTATTAGTAGTACATAAACTTAATTTCTAAGAAAAGCAGGGATGAAGAATGATGTGGTTATACGTCCTGCACCTCATGTGACCTTTTCCTCAGCTCCATATGGATCAGCCTGATTTTTCATTCCTTCCAAACTGTCACCAATCTCTATTAGACCAGAGGCTCCAATCCTGAGGAGCTCCAGTCTCTCAATGAGATTTTCGGGGAGCAATTTCGGTGTAGCACGTCTGGGTTGTGTGTACACAGCCGGTACATCATTGGTCTGAGTATGCAGCCTCAGACAAAGCAACAGCAAGTCTTCTACACTCACTGCCACCTTGTGACAGTAAATCAGCTCTTGATTTCTGCCTGAAAAGACACTGTAGGTCATTAGATGAAAGCCGCAGCTGTGATTAGCGGGTGTCGAGCTGCTGACGTCTTGTGAACGACACTATAAAGCACACACTGTTGCCTCTCCTCTTGTCCTTCCAAGGTGACAATCCTGGGGTGTTTTGGCAAAGATTACTACAGCAAATTAACAAAAACC
>NC_136910.1:16103619-16108619 GCF_949606895.1 Notothenia rossii
AAGAAAAAAAAGGTATAATGATTTGTAATAAGAAACAAATCCACAAACTTGCAGTAAACTTCTGTTCCTGGAAGACACAGCGGCTGAAGCCATCTTGTTTCTTTGTCTCTACTTGTCAGACTTGAATCTGTCTCTCTAACACACACATGTATGGATGCATACTCTTGTATTCACTTTACTTTGGCTCCCATGTCTCCACCTGCCCCCACTTGCTTTTCGTTTCCATGAGCCTGTTCATTTACAGAGAAGAGAGCATCGCACTTTCTGATCACTCTGCCTGAGTCATTGTGCGCCGAGTCGAAGGATGTGAAGCCCATCATACCTGTCAGTGCTCGGGGAGAGAGATCACCATCAGGCAGAGATCAAATCAGACTCACTGGGCTGGACGTTATGAGAGGAGGAGAGGAGAGGAGAGGAGAAGAGAGGAGAGGACAGGAGAGGAGAGGAGAGGAGAAGAGAGGAGAGGAGAGGAGAGGAGAGGAGAAGAGAAGAGAGGACAGGAGAGGAGAGGAGAGGAGAAGAGACGAGAGGACAGGAGAGGAGAGGAGAAGAGAGGAGAGGAGAGGACAGGACAGAACAGGAGAGGAGAGCAGAGGAGAGGAGAGGAGAAGAAAGGAGAAGAGAGGACAGGAGAGGAGAAGAGAAGAGAAGAGAGGAGAAGAGAGGAGAGGAGAGGAGAGGAGAAGAGAGGAGAAGAGAATAGAGGAGAGGAGAGAAGAGAAGAGAAGAAAGGAGAGGAGAAGAGAAGAGAAGAGAGGAGAGGAGAGGAGAAAGGAAGAGTGAACAGTCAAAGCAAAATCAAGGAGAGCAAAGAAAAGAGGAGTGTAAAGGACAGAAAAATAAGGAAATGAAACTGAGGAATGCACAGAAAAAAAGTAAGTAAGGAAATTAAAAGACTGCAGGAAAGAGAAGATCGCAAGAACAGACAGGAAAGGAACAAGAAGGAGAAAAGAGGATAAGAAAGGAGACGAAAAAAACATCAAGAGAGAAAATGGAAGGAAAGGCAAAAGAAAAGAGGGGAGGCGAAGAAAGGATTGGATATAATAAAGGACATTTGAAATGGGAGGAGACAAGAAAGGAAAGGAAAGAAGAAGCGGAGGATGAGACAGATGTACACACTTGGTCAGTTCTCCCTGAAGCACTGACAGGTGAACCTGCACACGCCCCAGTGGAGAGCTGCTGCCAGTCTTTTTTAACAACTGTAATGTGTGCATGTGTCTCAGTGCGTGTGTGCGTGTGTGCGTGTGTGCGTGTGTGTGTCTGTGTGTGTGTGTGTGTGTGTGTGTGTGTGTGTGTGTGTGTGTGTGTGTGTGTGTGTGTGTGTGTGTGTGTGTGTGTGTGTGTGTGTGTGTGTGTGTGTGTGTAAGGTGACTCTGTCTGCACTGTCCAATCAGCCACGCTTCATTACTTTCTTTGTGTGCTTTAGAATGTGTTTATGCCCGAATTAGCAGCGCCAGTGATCCGTGCGCAGAGCACCGCTGAGTCCAAAGAGCCGAGCCAGGACTCCATTCATCTTTACCTGTCTGCTGTCACCTCACACCATCAAACGCTAACCTGATACAACAACAAAAAGACAAAAGGGACAGAACGGCAACGACAGGGGAGAGAAAGGAGGAGTGAAAAGAAAGAGCATGCAGAGGGGGCCTTTATGGGTTAAACAAGGCAAAGAAAGAAAAAGAAATGAATGAAAGAATCAGGGGGGCATTTGAAAGTGAACAATGGTTAAATCCAGACAACACAGCAGACAGACGTACAACACAAGCGTTAGCACGATCCTTCAGAAATCGCTCATTGTCTGCTGCTGTTCTCGTCTTGTAACACTGGATTCAAAATGTTCAACGTCTCATCCTCACAGAGCCTGGCTGTTGGTGTTTGTTTACTTATTCATGTTGATTTTGTTGCTGATGAGAGAGCCATTCGCCTCGCTACGTTTAAAATAAAACCTGATGTATTCATCTATTGCCAACACTCACACAGTCGAGTAATTGAAGCAAGGCAGCATGTAATACTTTTCAATTCACCATAATCACATTATGCACTGCCGGTATGTCTGGGTCTGTTTGAAGAGGCTTCTTCCTGTTTATCTTGTACACCTACCTTTAAGTCTTTGCAGGAAATTGACCCGAGATTCATTTTATATTTAAATATTCTTTGTTCACATAGTTTCTGATTTAATGAACAATTTTTCTATTCCTAGACTAATCCCATAAATTGGTGGAGACCAAAAATGGAGATAAAAGAGGAGTTCATTTTTATTTTTTTTGGATTGATTGATACATTTATGTCGAACAAGTAAAATAAATAATTACAAAACAAAACAAATGTTGCAGTGCATAGTAATGTAAGAGAAATCAACACAAAAAATGACATTTAAAACAACAACAACAACAACAACAACAGCATTAGCAACATAAACAGTGCCACATCTAGTGTTCGGAAAGGAGTGAGAAGAAGTATAATTTATTTAATCTCACCCCCTTGTCCCTAAATGATTTATTTATAATCTATAATCTGCAATAATTATCATTTATTATATATGAATGACATGACAATGTTGCTCCGAGTTCCAGTTTGCTACCATGTAAGCCATATTAACTTAATGGTAATATGTTAATTATGTGTTTAGTTTGTGTTCTGCTGACCCCGGGTGGTCAAAAAAAAAGAAGCTTTTTAAATAATGCTGTTATTGAGAAAAAGGTTTTATAGTAAACATCTTTATATTTCCCTAAAACAACAACATGTGTGTCTCAGCCTTACCATTACAAAATAAAATGATACCCAACCCTAGGGCTATAAAAAACTGTAAATGAATATAAAGGGCCAACCACGTTCACATAAGGCAGTTACCCCCCACTAAAGACATTGATCCATCTGGCTGATAACCCAGGTGTAACATTATTAAATAGGATTGAGTAAAGGCTAAAGCAAATTAAAAGTAATCAACAACTCATAATTGAAAACAAGTTATAAAGGTCACACAAGCTCTCCCCCTAATGACTGACCAGCTCCAGTTCATTCCTGATTCTGTTTTTCAAGTCAAATATTGTGGCTAAGTCGAGAAATGTGTTACGAATAACTGTGTTGAGGCATTCCTATGTACCTACAGCAGGGACAGAGTGTTTGTATATGAGAGTGAGGATGGAAGTAGGAGAGTTAATGAATATCTCTTTGAGGTTTGTAGACTGTCAGTGTGACTCCCAAACCCACTTAAATAGCTTCACGCTCTACAACCTTCCTCATCTCAGGTGCCCTGCAACCTCTGGAACAAAAATGGGACTATGCGATAGCTAGGAAAATGAAAGTCAAACTAAACCATGGCCCTTGGAGGTTTCCCATGATATACCGTATGTGTGTGTGTGTGTGTGTGTGTGTGTGTGTGTGTGTGTGTGTGTGTGTGTGTGTGTGTGTGTGTGTGTGTGTGTGTGTGCGCGTGTGTGTGTGTGTGTGTGTGTGTGTGTGTGTGTGTGTGTGTGTGTGTGTGTGTGTGTGTGTGTGTGTGTGTGTGTGTGTGTGTGTGTGTGTGTGTGTGTGTGTGTGTGTGCGCGTGTGTGTGTGTGTGTGTGTGTGTGTGTGTGTGTGTGTGTGTGTGTGTGTGTGTGTGTGTGTGTGTGTGTGTGTGTTTGGATTCTGACCAGGTGACTGGGGACAGAATGTCTAATTGAGGACAAAATTGGTGCCCCCATTTGGTTTTTACTGCAGCTGCATCCAGCATGATGTAAAGTGGATTCCGTCTTAATTGTTAGGTTACGGTTAGTAATTGGGGTGAGGGTTAGGTTAACCCTAAAGGAAGGGGATTTAAGTTAAAGCTTTGAATCGATGCGAAACCAAAGTAAATGTATCAGTGTGTTTTTTTATTACTCTGTTTAAGTAGCTTCTGCGATCATTCCTTTTTCTGAAATGTATACCTTAATAAGAAATGTATCCCTCTGAGTCAGGAAATTGTTTGCGCCAATGCGTGTCATGTGTCAAGTACTGTCGATACACCATGACTATAGGAATGCCCCAGACTGACAGACGAGCTAGCGGCCAGTAATGGAGTCAATCCGAGCAAATACTTAGATTAGTGAGACTCTTAATTATGATTCAGTAAGGGCCATTGCAAACATATAGTTTATTGGCAAGTATAATGTATGTTGTGTGCTAGTGGGCAGCCAAGAAAGCCTTTCCAAAGCAATATAACTTTGTCTTTATAGAAGAAAATAATAAAAATGTAGCCTCAGGTCTCAGGTCAGATCTGAGAATAGAGGGTATCTGTTTCTGTGTTATGCTCAAGCAGATCTCTTTTTGGAATTCATGGAATCAGGAGTCCCGAGCATGAAAATACAAAAACTCTGGAATTACTGAAAGCTGTATTTACGATCTTTTGTTAGAAACTTTGGCAGAATGCAGATTAATTTATGTATCTATGTACAGATTGTTTATGCAACGGAATTCATTTGACATTGCATGCGTTGGACCAAGATCTCAGCAATTACATTAGTGAGAGAAAATAATACCCTATAACTGATAATATAATCCATCATCTAGTGTTGCGAGCACAATATCACAATATCATTCAGATGTTATGTTTACATTTAAATAACTTACATTTAAAAAATGGTCATTGTCAAAAACTGTAAGTAACAGTGACAAAAGTAATTCATACTATTTGTTTGTTGGTTCAACAGTTGATATTAAAATGTACCTTATTTTATAATAGCTATTCACACATTTGTATATTTTTCTAATTATACCTTTTTGGTCTCTTTTTTAAACGTATTTCTTTCTACATGGCTTTTTTTTATTTATGCTTTGACAAGGCCATGAAAGTCAACCATGCAACAGATCCTCTTACTATAAACGGAGATAAACATAATTGCCTCTAAAAAATAATAAACCCTTTAAAGCTGTTTGACCCCGACACCTCCCGCTTTAAAAGAGCTGTCTAGTTCACTGACTGACTGACATACAGTACCTTCCACATTCTTCTTTCATGAAAAGCGATCCACACTCGGCTAACA